>NC_081413.1:286067613-286374566 GCF_030272615.1 Cryptomeria japonica
GAATAGGCATTGGAAAGCTCTTAGCATGCTCTATTCAGATTTGTGATCTTTTTTCTCAGAATTTTCACCAAGTACATGGGATATCAGTTTGAATTTTTTTTGCTTATGCACTACTTCCTTCTCATTACTATGTACTAGGGTTTGGGTTTCTCCATTATGGGGGGGTGTTTTTTTCTCGCTTTCTATCATTTATATCAGAAATCAAGAACACCTAAGACTCTCAAAAACAAACAAACCCTTCTGCATCTTCTGTCTATTCTGAAAGATCACATAATAAAAACAACCAACAAGCAGGTGCAGGTGCAGAGTTTTCTTTGTTCTCATGGCAGATCCTTTAGTTGAGTTGTTGACTTCACACAACTATCACACTTGGAAGCCCCGCATCATGAGGATTCTCAGGTCACGAGGGTTGTGGGCTTCTTTGGATGAGGTTCAGCCAAACCTACATCATCCTTATGAGATTCTTATGTACCAGAACAAGCTGGATGAGGCCATGGGTTTGATTGCTTTGCATGTCTCTGACAGTCTTTTGTTTCACCTTGATGAGTTGCTTACTCCTTGGGATATGTGGTTGAAGTTTGATTCTCTCTTCGGGAGGGTCAATGAGATTTGGGCATTACAGATTGAGGCAGAGTTGACTTCTTTGTTACCTAACTCCTTTCCCACTATTGAGGATTTTTTGAACAAATTCAAGACTACTAGATCTATTCTTCAGGGATGTGGAAAGAACAAGACTAATACAGAGTGCATTCATTTGATTCTTTCAAAGCTTCGGGGTCCTTTCAGTTTTTCTCCTCTGCTTTCTACTCCACCATGGATGGCTTGGGTACTAATTTCACCATGCTTAGCTTTGATGTCTTTTGTGAGCGATTGTCTTGTGAGTAGACTCATCTTTCTCAGCTGGATACGCTCTCAGGCTCCAAGAACAAAGCATTGGTTGCTCAGTCCTCTAAGGAGAAGGAGAAACAAAAGCAGAAACCAAAGCCGCAAAAGCCTTCTGCAGGTAGTGAAAATTCCTCCAAGCCTGCTCCTAAGTCTAATTCAAAACCAGTTCCTCCCAAACAAGGGAAATCTTCACAGTCCGGTGAGTCTTCCTCCAAGACTAAGAAGAAATCATCAGACACTTGTAGTTTTTGTGGAAAGGACGGACATCCAGTTTCCAAGTGTTGGAAACGATTAGAGGCTTTAGAGGAAGCCATGTAGCAGCATCACATTTCCTCACCTCAGGCGTCTTCTCCTTCCATAGGGAAAGGTCATGCTCTCACTGCTAGAGCTTTGACCTCTGGGTCCACATGGATTCTAGATTTTGGTGCTTCTCACCATATGACACACACTCAGCAGTTGGTTACTTCTCTTGCCTCTTGTGGTATTTCACAAATTGTAGTGGGTGACTTAGTTCAGCTTTCTATCTTGGGTTCAGATTCTGTCTCTTTGGATGGGGGTACTCTATAGGATGTTCTGGTTGTCCCTGACATCTCGACGAACCTCCTGTCCATTTATTAGATTTGCCACTCTGTCTCTAGTAAGACAGTTGAGTTCTCACCACATGATGTGGTTATTTGGGACCTCCATGACCCTGATTTGGTTGTGGCTTCTGGTAGTGTGGATTCTGCATCTCGTCTCTATAGATTTGATGAATTTGAGCCCTCTTCGGGTACAGGTTCATCTCTCATAGCACATGCAGATTCAGTGAGTAACCTTTGGCATGAGCGATTGGGCCATGTCAATTATAGATATCTTCAGCAGATGAGTACACAAGCACTTGTTCTTGGGCTCCCACAGATTTCCTACACTGATGGTGTTTGTCATGGTTGTGTTCTTGGCAAGCATCACAGAGATCCCTTTCTGAAGGGGAGAGCCTCTCGTGCTTTGGCACCCTTGGAGTTGATTCACAGTGACCTCATGTCATTTCCCACTCCTTCTTTTTTAGGAGCCAAGTATGTACTCATGTTTATTGATGACTTCTCCAGACGCACATGGGTGTACTTTCTTAAGTACAAGTCTGATGTCTTTGATTCATTTCAAATCTTCAAGACATATGTCGAGAAGCAGTCTGGCTGTTCTATTCGGTGGATACATACAGATAATGAGGGGGAGTATGTGAATCATGCTTTCAGAGATTTTTGCACTGAGCATAGTTTGCAGCATCAGTTTACTGTTCCCTACACCCCTCAGTAGAATGGTGTCGCTGAACGCAAGAACAAAACTTTATGGGAGATGGCGAATTGTATGATTCAGTCCAAGTCCATGGATTCGTCTTTTTGGGCTGAGGCAATCAATTGTGCCAACTATATTCAGAATTGGATGCCTCACAAGGCTATTCGACATATGACTCCTGAGGAGGCTTGGTCTCATGACAAGCCTGATGTTTCCTTTTTTTGAGTATTTGGTAGTGAGGCATGGGCCTTTATTCCTGAAGCTCAGAGGAAAGCCATGGAGCGGAAGAGCCAACCACTCATTTTTGTTGGCTACTGTGAGGATGTTAAGGCATACAGGTTGTTTGATCCTGATTCCAGAGAGGTCCTATTTCAACGAGATGTTCATTTTGATGAGCATCTTCCCACAGTGGATACCCCGACTCCACTGTCTGCTCCTTTGCCTACTCCGACCACTGCACCACTTCAGGATCTTTTTGAGGATGATTCTGATGATGGTGTTGATGATCCACCATCCCCACCCCCACCATCCCCACCTCCACCTGCTCCACCTCAGATGCCCAAGTGGGCTTGCCTTACTATTGCAGCGGCAGGTCCTCTGGCTGGTGATCCTTCACATACTCGTCGCACTTGTTCTCATATTGTGGGTTCTAATCTTTTGAGTCATGCTATTTCAGATGATCCTCAGAAGTTTTTAGAGGCAACAAGTCACCTTGAGTGGGATTGTGCTATGGAGGAGGAGTATTCTTCTTTGATGAGGAATCATACATGGGATCTTTGTCCTCTTCCCAAGGGCAGAAAGATGGTTAGGTGTTGCTGGTTGTATCACACTAAATATGCTGGCGATGGTTCCATTGATAAGTACAAAGCACATCTTGTTGTGAACGGTTTTTCATAGGTTGAGGGTATTGATTACTCCGAGACATTTGCCCCTATTGCCAAGATGAATTCCATTCGCTTTGTACCATCTCTTGCAGCTTCTTGGCATTGGCCTATTTTTCAAATGGATGTGAAGAGTGCCTTCTTGCACGGGGATCTACAGGAGGAAATCTACATGGAACAAACTCAGGGATTTGTGCAGGATAGTTCTTTCATTTGTAGACTTCGACGTTCATTGTATGGTCTCAAACAGGCCCCCTCAGGCTTGGTATGAGAAGATGGACTCTTTCTTTCTCTCCATTGGCTTCTCCCGCAGTCATTCTGATCACACCGTCTACATTCAGCTTCTTGAGGGTGACATCTTGATTCTTGTGCTATATGTTCATGATCTTCTCATCACGGGTAGCTCATTATCTATGATTCATCATATTCAACATGCCTTGATGGATCAGTTTGAGATGACAGATCTCGGTCTGTTGCACTATTTCCTTGGTCTTCAGGTGATTTAGTCTTCTGATGGGGTCTCTCTCTACCAACAGAAGTATTCTCTTGACACGATTTAGTGCTTTGACATGCTTGATTGCAAGCCTGCTCCCACTCCATTTCAGTCAGGGGTTGTTTTGACCACATCTTGTCCCACTCCATCAGTCGATTCTACACTTTACATGCAGTTGGTTGGTAGTTTGTTGTACCTGACTCACACCCATCCTGATATTTCCTTTGTGGTTGGTCTTGTCTCTCGATTCTTCCATGATCCTCATGAGAGTCATTGGCAAGCTGCCAAACATATTTTGAGGTACATTCAGGGTACTAGTTCTCATGGCATTCATTATACATCAGGGGACCCTCACATTGTTGGCTACACTGACTCCGATTGGGCTGGTGATGTCACTAATCAGAAGTCTACTTCCGGCTTTGTTTTCTATCTTGTCTCTAGTCCTATCACATGGTCTTGCAAGAAGCAGTCTGCTCATGCATTATCATCTACAGAGGCTAAGTACCGATCTGCTGTGCTCGCTAGTCAGGAGATCTTATGGCTTCGATAGTTAATGACTGAGTTTGGTTTTCCTCCTGATAGTCCCACTATTCTTTGGTGTGACAATCAGAGTGCTATTCATATTTCCCGCAACCCAGTATAGCATCAGCAGATGAAGCACATTGAGCTTCACATGCATTTCATCCATCACTTGATTTAGGATGGTGTTCTCATTCTAGAGTACATTCCCACTTCTGAGTAAGTTGCAGACATCTTCACGAAACCTTTTGCTTCACCGTGCTATCTTCAGTTGCGAGCTATGCTTGGGGTGAAGGAAGTTGTCCTTGGGGGGTCTTTATGAGGCCTTCCTTCCTTCTTCTTCTTTCAGTATGTTCTTTTATCTCTTTTTGGAGAGGAGTTTTTTCCCACTGGGTTTTCTCCTTTGTCTCCGTTTCATAGAGATTTCATTGTATTTGGGTACCTGATCAGGCCTTGTTGCTGGGACCCATCTTTCATGCTTTCAGTAGTTTTTCTAGGTTTTAGCTTCTCCCTAAGTCTAGCTTAAGGGGGGGTGTTAGAGTAATTGGGTCTTTACTTGATTAATTAAACAATATTTGTTTAATTCTTTAAGTTTCCAATTATCTTTTTACACTTAAGCTAACATTAGGTGCATATAATTAATTATTTTAATTAATTATTATGTGCAAGCCTAGGGTTTTCCCTTTTTAGGGTTTCTTGACCTATTAGAGGTTACTTTTTCTTTTCATTGTATTATCTTTTCACAATACATTTTTGGTGAATTGGAGCTCTCCTTTTTGGAGAATATTTTTCCTGTGTTTTGTTTGTTCTTTAGATTTTGCTTCATTGCTTCTCCTTGTAACAGGTTATTCGGCTTGTAGAAGATCTTCAGGCTACTATGGGGTTGTATTTCTCAACTCCTATATGACCCCTTAGGACACAATATGTGTTGGCAATTTGGAGGAATTGATTGTGTTGCATTGATGTTTTGTCATTGATGTCAATAGTAGCTATTATGGTTGTTTACCGACTTTCGTTAGAAGGATTGGATTGGGAAGATTATCAGTTGATTGTCACCGGTATGATCTAAATGATGAAATAAGTTTGTATGAATGGCTCATATGCTTCTGAAGTATGTTTCAGTCAGTTGGTATTGACTTGATGATCAGATGTTATCTTATGTTCTAGTAAGCCTTCTTTGTAGGTCTGATAAGGGTTTCACTAGTAGAGATTTATTGAAGATATTTTATGTAATGCATAAGTGGTGTTGGTGTAGCTTCTATTAGGGAGTCGGGATACTGATGGGGATTGTGTTTGTGCCTTGACTGATTGGTGTTATTGCTTTGGTGTGTGTGGATCTAATTTAGGTTCGGTTCTATCTAGGTTATGGACCGATTTCATGAAACATGCTGGTGGATCCTTCTGATGCACTTTGGGGATGTTTTATTGATTGGATTATGTTTTTTTGGCCTTAGGCTGACATGTTTTATGATTTTATTTTAGGATTATGTATTGGATCTATTGAATTATCATTTGGATGGCCGACCTAATTGGTTAGGTCCTGGGTTGGTATAAAAGTGATGTAAGATCTCATTGTAGATCATGTATGTATGAGTAGGCAAGGAGCAAATAATGTAATAACCATTTGTGCAGAGGATTTAGTCGATCATAGGTGATTGAGTTGGCTTTATGTAAGAGGTTTTAGACCTCCGGTATTGAGCTTAACCAGAACTGTAATCTGCAATGTTTGATGCTATCATAGGCAATTCTTCTTTTTGGATTGTTGTCTGAATATTTTGAGGTGGTTAACCTCTTTTGTAGTTAGTGAGACTCCATTTTGATGAACAGTGTGCTCTAGGTAGTGTGCCTTCCTGCATGTGTAGGCCCCTTATTGTAATATTTATTCATCTGATCAGTGGATAGATATTGTGGGTCTCCAATCCCACCATGGTTTTTCCTTGACGTTTTCCATGTATAAATCTATGGTGTTCATCTTTGTGGTTGCACGATTGCTTATTGTTATATGCTTTTATGTTTACCGGTTGTTGAGTTGTTGTATTAATAAGGTTAAATTTCTCCAATCCAATAGAACACTGATTCACCCCCCCTCTCAGTGTTCTTGGATTTCAACAATTGGTATCAGAGCCTGGTCCTCTTTTTGTAGAAGCCTATCTGCTTGAGGAAGATCCTAAAACCGGAATCCATGGAGATGTGTTTGATGCAGCAACTTGAAGTTGCTCTTGAAGATTTTGAAGTTGAAAAATTTAAGAGCATAAAGCTAGAAGATGAACTTAGATATGCAAAAGAATTCATTATCACTCTACAAGAAAAAATCTCTAATGCTCAAGCGGAAAGGAAGGAACTTATGCAAAATCAGGATGATGAAGAGAAGGATTCCCTTAAGGAACATTGTTAGAAGCTAAGTCAGGAGAATGGTGTGATGAAGAATGAAATGCAAGACCTAACTATGAGGATGTGCAAGGATATTGAAGACTAGAAGAAGAATGAAGAAAATCTTGGTATATCTCTGAAAGATAGATCCGAGTAATGCATTAGGTTGGCGCATGAGAATGATATGTTGAAAACTGAACTAGTGCAATCACAGAACAATGAGAAAGAGTTGGAAAGAATGGCGACAATCCTAAGAGGAGATCTAGATGTTGCAAATGAGTACAAAGATAAGTTCAAGGTTAGTTATGCTAAACTTGATGAGCTATTGAAGGATCAAAAACAAAAGGGAGATACTAAAGGACTTGGATTTGAACAAGGTCAAAGCTTCGATACTACAAATGAAGATCAAACATCCGGTATACAGAATGATCAGAAGGTCAACCGGAATCAGAGGTCATCGGTAAGGCAACCCAATGCACATAAATTCAATAGTAGATTTTTTTTTACAACAAATTTGGTGATATGCCAAGACATTGTAGAAATAGAGCAAATCGAGATAACAATGCAGTTCCTAGTCAATGTTCAAATTGTAAAAGGTATGGTCATACGATAGAAGATTGTAAAATGAATGTGAACTATCATGCATGTGGAAATTTTGGACATATGGCTAATCAATGCATGTCAAGAAATGGTCAAGGTTACAATAAGGCAATTTAGAAGAATAATATCATTTATTATGCATGCAACAAAGTAGGACATATTGCTAAATTTTGCAGAAGCAAGAACCTATCAGTAGGAAGTGATAAATCTGATGAAAAAGGAAAGAAGAAGGTTAATGACATTTGGAAGGAACATGAGAAGAAGTGGATTATGAATCCTGAGGCTCAATTGGTAGAATCAATTGCCCCAGATGTTCATTTGGTTGAAGGATATACCCCGGTTACTCAACCAACGGAGCACAATGTTTCTGCACCGACAGGATACTCATCCAATAACTAGGGCATTCGCCTTAAAGGGAGTCAAATTGATGATAGATCTTGCATTTCCCCTGGTAGTGATCTAAAATCCTATTTAAAATCTTTGGAAAAATTAGTTTGAAGGTTAAATGATGAAGATTTGTTGGATCTTAGATCTGGTTTGGTTTACCAGTAAGTCACTTTATGAGTTATGATTTGGTCATACATCTACAATTAAGTATTTCAAAATCCTTGATAGTGAATTGGAAGTTTGATCCTAGATATGATGAAGGGATATTTCTTGGTTATTAAACTAAGAGAAAAACATATAGATGTTATAAAAAAGATTGCAAATAATTGTGGAGAGAACTAATGCAAAAGTGGATGAGTAGCACAAATACCAAGCTAAATCTTATGATAGAGAACCAGTAGTGGAGATGATCATAACTAAACCGATAGTTACCCTGACAGTATCAGAAAGATTAATAGTAATTGAAGATCAGAGTAGAGAAATAGAAAGTCAGAAGACTCCTAGGTATGTAAGGTTGAATCATTCAGAAGATCAGATAAATAGACAAGAAGATGGTTGGTAGCTGGTGAGGTATGTTTAATTTCTCAAGTTGAACTGACATCAATAATTGTATCTTGTAAAGATAAATGTTGGATGTAAGCTATGGAAGATGAATTGGATCAGTTAGAAAAGGATAATGCATGGACTTGGATGTTTTTGGGACTAGGCTTGACTGGTTTACAAAGGATACTCTTAGAAGGAAGGAATTGATTATGATGAATCCTTGCTTCGGTAGCTAAGATTTTCAAATATTTTCAAGGATTTTCTAGTATGGTTTTTGGTTTATGAGGACTTTACACTATGAGCATATTCAAATGCAAATTGGGCAGGTGATGTTGATAACCGGATAGGCACATCCAGTGGAGCATTCTTTCTTGGGAAGAAGTTGGTTTCATGGATCGACAAGAAGTAATCATGCATTTCTTTATCTACTGTTGAAGATGAATATGTTGTAGCCACAACTAACTGCACTCAAGTTCTATGGATGAAGTATATGTTGAAAGATATACAAGTGAGTTTTAATGATTTGGTTGTTACTCATTATGATAACTTTGTAGCTATTGGCATATCAAAGAATCTAGTATTTCACTCCAAGACTAAGACATATCAATCAAGCATGACTTTTTGAAGGAAAAGGTGGAAGCAAAATAAGTCAGATTAGTTTAAGGAATCATTTGAGCATTTGAGAGACAGATTGGAAGATTTCTACCCCTTGATAGAGACTTGAGTGATGTTGATTGGAATCAGTCCGGTATGCATTTACAAAGGTTCTATTCATTTTGGATTGATGAGTTGGTGCTACTACTCAGGGGGAGTAGTTAGCTATGTGGTTCAAAGGATCTATGTTTTTCTTTTGTGTTTATGTTATATTTATGGCATTGATGTCAAAGGGGGAAAGATATATATGTGAAAAACATAGCTTAAAAAGATATTAGTTTAAAGGGGAAGATTGTTGGCTGTCTTCCATAGGAGGAGACTTGTTTGGCATTTCTCGGCACTTGGATATTTTTTACATCTAGTGTTGCCACCAATGCCAAAGGGGGATATTGTTGGTAATTTAGAGGAATTTATTATGTGTTGAATTGATGTTTTGTCATTGATGTCAACACTAGCTGTTATGGTTGTTTACCAGTTTCTGGTAGAAGGATTGGATTGGGAAGATTATCAGTTGATTGTCACTGATATGATCTAAATGATGGAATAAGTTTGCATGAATGATTCATATGCTTTTGAAGTATGTTTTAGTCAATCTGTATTGACTTGATTATTAGATATTATCTTATGTTCTAGTAAGCTTGCTTTGTAGGTCTGGTAAGGGTTTCACCGGTAGAGCTTTATTGAAGATCTTTGATGTAATGCATAAGTGGTGTTGGTGCAACTTCTAGAAAGGATTCAAGACGATGATGGTAATTGTGTTCATGCCTCGACTAATTGGTGTCATTTCTTTGGGGTGTGTGGATCTAATTTAGGTCTGGTGCTATCTAGGTTATGGACCGGTTTCATGAAACGTGTTGGTGGATCCTTTTGATGTGCTTCTGGGATGTTTTATTGATTGGATGATGTTTGTTTGGCCTTAGGTCGATATGTTTTATGATTTTATTTTAGGATTATGTATTGGATCTATTGAATTATCATTTGGGTGGCCGACCTAATTGGTTAGGTCACGGGTTGGTATAAAAGTGATGTAAGATCTCATTGTAGATCATGTATGTATGAGTAGGCAAGGAGAGAATAATGTAATAACCATTTGTGCAAAGGATTTGGTAGATCATAGATGATCAAGTTGGGTTTATGTAAGAGGTTTTAGACCTCCAGTATTGAGATTAACCAAAACTATAATCTAATATGTTTGATGCTATCATAGGCAGTTCTTCTTTATGGATTGTTGTCCAAATATTTTGAGGTGGTTAACTTCTTTTGTAGTCAGTGAGACTCCATTGTGATGAGTAGTGCACTCTAGGAAGTGTGCCTTCCTACATGTGCAGTTCCCTTATTGTAATATTTATTCATCTAATCAGTGGATAGATATTATGGGTCTCCAATCCCACCATGTTTTTTCCTCCTTAAGGTTTTCCACGTATAAATATATGGTGTTATGGTGTTCATATTTGTGGTTGTACTATTGCTTATTGTTATATGCTTTTATGTTTACCGATTGTTGAGTTGTTATATTAATAAGGTAAAATCTCTCCAATTCGGTAGAACACTGACTCACCCCCCCCTCTCAGTGTTCTTGGATTCTAACAATATGACCCTTTATGACATTATACAGTGTCGTTATGGGTCATATGACCCCTTATGACATGATATGGTGTCATTAAGGTTCATATGGTGTTCTAAGGGGCCATGGGATACCATATGACCCCTTATGAAACCATATTGGGTCATTATGGGTCCTATGGTGTCCTAAGGGGTCATATTGTGTTCTATGACCCCTTAGGACACCATATGCCCCCTTACAACACCAAATTGTATCGTTATGGGTCATATGGTGTCCTAAGGGATCATATTGTGTCATATGACCCCTTAAGACACCATATGACCCCTTAGGACACAATATGACCCTTTACGATAGTATAAAGTGTTGTTATGGATCATATGATCCCTTATGACCCCTTATGACACCATATGGTGTCGTTCAGGGTCATATGGTGTCCTAAGGGGTCATGGGATACCATTTGACCCCTTATGACACCATATTGGGTTGTTATGAGTCCTATGGCATCCTAAGGGGTCATATTGTGTCCTATTACCTCTTAGTACACCATATGATCCCTTACAACACTAAATTGTGTTATTATGGGTCATATTGTGTCCTAAGGGGTCATATTGTGTCATATGACCCCTTAAGACTCCATATGACCCCTTAAAATACAATATGACCATTTACGACACTATACAGTGTCATTATGGGTCATATGACCCCTTATGACATCATATGGTGTCGTCAGGGGTCATATGGTGTCCTAAGGCATCATGGGATACCATATGACCCTAAGGACATCATATAACCTCTTATGACACCATATTGGGTCGTTATGGGTCCTATTGTGTCGTAAGGGGTCATATTGTGTCTTATGAACCCTTAGGACACCATATGACCCCTTACAACACCAAATTGTGTCATATGACCCCTTAAGACACCATATGACCCCTTAGGACACAATATGACCCTTTACGACACTATATAATGTCGTTATGGGTCATATGACCCATTATGACCCCTTTTGACACTATATGGTGTCGTTAGGGGTCATATGGTATCCTAAGGGTTCATGGAATACCATATGACCCCTAAGAACAACATTGTTAGGACTCGGAGGCAACTGAGAGGGGGGGTGAATTAGTTGTCTATTAATATCAACCCAAATATAACTTAATCAAACTTGATGCATAATACTAGTAAACCAAACTTAATGTCGGTTGATAGTTTAACAGTTAATAACAATACCGGTGAAGCTTAATGCATGAAATAGAAAGATAAATAATATCCACAACACATAACATAAATATTTGTACGTGGAAACCCTGTAAGGGAAAAAACCACGGTGGGAAACCTTACCAACAATCAGATGATACTACTACAGATAGTATGTGTGTACTAATGGGGTTTGTACATGCAAAAAGGCCAACTGCCTAGAGTTCACTGCTCAATCACAAAATGAGAGTCACACTGACTACAATTGGATGGTTAAATCTAATGATAAGCTACTACTCAAAGTAGCATCTTCATATGCTGGATTCAGTATCAGTTAAGTTTCAATTGTCTTCTTCATACCTTCCTTAAATATTCAAATGATGTCTGCATGAGTAGCTCTGCTTATATTCGCATATACCTTATTATATACCTCTTCCACTCTCATGTTAATCTCACAAATGAGATCTTACATATATACCAAAACCTAAGATCAAATGTGTAGGTTGGCTCACTAAGAATATTACAATTAAATCAATTATAAATGAATCAATATGCGATGCAACATGTCAGCTCAATGCATTTACAATAATAGCCAATCAATAAATCATCTCCATAATGTGTCTTGTTGATTTGGAATAGATAACACATGTCAGTCCATAACCTAGACCAATTTGCCGGTAACAACAAATATGCCAACTCGATTAGATCAATAACCAAATCACCAAAACCAAGTGTCCAAACCATGTCTTCGACATAACCAAGTAATCTCTAGATGATAACAAGTCATCCTTTGTGCTGGTGAACAATATAACCTGTCGGTGAACTAGATACCGGTGGCTGTGCATAAGTCACTGAACATGTCGATGAACATAATCAAAGATTTCTAGTGCTGATAAATGATGATAAGTATTGACATCAATGACAAAACCAATGCAACACATCCATAATACCAACAATCTGCCCCTTTGGCATTGATGGCAACACAAGATGAAAAAACCATCTAAGTTCCAAAGCAGAAATGCCAATAAACCAAAAACCAACAATCTCCCAAAGAGATCAATTACTAGAAATCAAAATATGGAATATCTCTCCCTCAATGAGTAATGTCTCCCCCAAAGATAATGTGTTTTTCCATAGATATCTCTCCCCCTTTGACATCAAATGCCAAAGCAATACAAAAACCAGATACAACCAGTTCATAGAACTAATTACAAATACCAATTGTTATAACCAACTACTCCCCCTGAGAAGTAGCTCTCTTCCATCAAAGCCAGAAAAAGGTTTCTCTGTTAATTCTGCCGGTCTGATGCCATTCTTCAACTGTCTAAGTCTCTACTAGTGAGGGTATTACCCCAAGTTGCTCTCTGAGATATTCAAAAGTTTCCTTAGGCAAAGGCTTAGTAAAGATATTTGCAATCTGCTCTTTAGTATTCACATAAACCAATTTCACTTCTTTTGCTTCAACATTCTCTTTTAGAAATTGAATTTGATAGAAACATGTTTACTTTTAGAGTGAAATACCGGGTTCTTTGATATATCAATTTCTACCATATTATCATAGTAAATGATTATAGGTTCTTTGCATTTTACCTTTATGTCCTTCAACATTTACTTAATCCATAATACCTGAGTACAATTAGTTGTTGCTGCAACATATTCTAATTATGCTATTGATAATGATGTACAACTTTGTTTCTTGCTCAACCATGAAATCAATCTGTTACCAAGAAAGAATGCTCCACCGATGGTGCTCTTTCAGTCATCTACATCTCCTGCCCAATTAGCATCTATATATGCACATAAATCAAAATTTTCATCTTTAGGATACCATAAACCAAGATTTGTTGTGCCTTGTAGATACTGAAAAATCCTTTTTACTGTTGATTCATGATTTTCCTTAGGATTACTTTGAAATCTTGAAACAATACATACTGCATTCATAATATCAGGTCTTATTTGTGTTAAATACAGTAAACCTCCTGTTGGGTCTCAAATCAATAGATTGGATAGGTTATAAGGAAATGCCAATTCCTATGCTCAAACCCTCCAATTGACTTGGCCAACTTATAGAGTGAACCTATTTGATTACTAACTCTCTCACTTTAGGCTCTGCAGGACCTAGGCAGGTATACCTACTCACTAGTTGTTTTCAATGACTAGTGCCTTTTAAAGTAGATTAAGTATCTTGATCTGGTTTGCTCCTATCTCAGAATGGCATAAGTTCTTAGGATTGAGATATAGCAGATGAGTTCAATATTATTGTTGTAGAAGTTATTTGATCTTTGTGCTTAAAATTTATATGTATACACTATTGCTAACTTACTCTATATTTCCTACTTAGCTACTCCTATTGCTTCAAACTAAAATGTGAACCGATATGGTAATGAGTTGTGTTTTATAGATGACTAGTGCCTCCTTTTCTGTTTAGGCTACAGAGTCTTTATATTTCTTCAGGACTTATTGTATAACTTATGAGACAGTTTTTAAACCCACCCCTTTTGGTAAGTTTGTTAGTTATCGTTTCTTATGAGCTCTATTTTGATGCTTATATTGTAAACCACTTGAATGCGTTTAACCCTAACTTTAAGAGACAATTCAAGGAAGAATTACAAGGAATAATTACAATTCACAAGTAAACCCTTTTGATCCAAATCTATAATATGAAACACAAAAAATTCACTAGAAGAACACAAATAACCTTATCTCCTTTAGATAATATCACAAGCAACTACCTATAGAAAATGCAGCAATCCACATCACATACACAAAGGAAAAACAACTAATTATATTATATATTCCTCAAAGTGGTACAATGGTAAGCCCGAGGCTTATAATTAATATCTTCGATTTCCTAATATTACAAAACTTCCCTCATTACAAAGAGAGTATACAACTTCACCAAGAGGTGTGACTGTTCAGTACATAACTACTAACTAGTGTCTTTGTTAACAACCTGAAAGATAAACAAATTTAACATCCCCACATGTTCTATGTATTTTTCATCTTTGTACATTAAAATATCTTTGTTCATTCTCCTCATGTCATTTTCTATTAGAAAATAATTAGAGAGAATGTGATTTACATAAGGTGACAAATCTTTGTCTTGATCCAATCCTGGCACTACTCGATCCTTGTCATTAATGAACTCTTGTTTCCACTGCTCTAGTGACACCAGTTTTTTGGTCCATCGATCTCTTTATTTCCATCGAAAATGTTTTTGCTTCAAATATCATATCGATGAGGTATTTCCTCTTTCTATCGAAACACAATATTTGATGAGAGTATCCATCTTTTCACTAATACACATCCTATATTAATTGGCTTCCATGTTGAAGAAACTGTAGGCTTCGATAACTCCCTTTTTTCTTTCCATCGAAACACATTTTTTATCGATACCATTATACCCTTTCGATGCAAGAGTATATCATTTCATTGAAGCCCTTCTTTCTTCGATGATCTTCTTTCATTAACATCTCTCATTGATGAACTCATTAATAATTTCTTTGATAAGATTCCCATTAGTGAAACAATATGTATTGGTGAGTTGTCTTTTAGTCTCCTCGAAACTCATATCCTATTGATATCCTTTATTGATGTAACTTATTTCCGTTCGATCGACATTAGTCTTTCGATAAGACTGTTGTTATCGATGAGTCTTCTATATGTTAAGCCGATAGCATTATTTCCTCGAAAGCCTTTTCCCATCGATGAGACCATTTCCACTTTCTTCGATATTCTTTTGTCGATGGAATTATTGCTTTCAGTGAGTCCCCTTCTAAGTTCATCGGTATTCCTCTGTTGGAAAATGCACACTCCAATGAGAAATTGTAGGTGATTGAAGGTATTGTCATTGATGGCAACCTTACAATCATATAATACCAGCAAGCACCGACACTAGCAAAATCTACACCAGCATACATTCACCGAAACCGAAAAGATTGATTACCGGCACCCTAGCCAATAGGATTTTATTTATTGCAAAATGTAATTAATTGTAATATCTTTTTGAAAGCCGACAAGGCATATTGTTATAAGGCTCATATATAAGTATGAGATCTTAGAGAACATTTGAAGATAGGATATATGATGGATATTATGTGCAAATATTTAGGCAGATTGTGAAGTAAGGTTTATGATTATTATAGAGCTTAAACCGGTCTCGGATCTAACATAGCAGATGCCCTTTTGTAGAAAACATTAAGGCAAAGTTTTGAGGTTTTGGAAGTTGCAGAGCTTAAACCGGTACTAGATCTGGCATAGAAGATGCCCTTTTGTTGTAGTACATGACACTAGATTTTCATAATCCACTTTTGTAAGTCAGTGAGACTTCTCTTTTGTATTTAAGCAGTGAGCTTTAGGTAGTTGGCCTTCCTGCATGTGTAGGCCCCTATTGTAACAGTAATGTTCTCTTATTGGCCAGTAAGAGAATATTATGGGTCACAAATCCCACTGAGGTTTTTCCCACACCGGGTTTCCTCCTTAAAAATATTGTGTTATGGTGTGTCTTTCATGTTGTGGTTTCTGTTCTTATTTACTACATTAATTTTGGTTTACCGGTACACAGTTTTGGAATTATTTTCATTTAGTAAGTTAAGAAAATCAATACACCAGTTAGATACTGATTCACCCCCCCCACCCCCCTCTCAGTATCTTTGGGAATCCTAACAATTGGTATCAGAGCCCGGTCCTCTATTTTCAAAAGCCTAATAGCTTGAGGAAGATTCTGACACCGGTACAGATGGATAATCTGAGAAAGCAACTAGAAACATCTCTTACAGATTATGATGTAGAAAAGTTGAGGAATATAAAACTTGAAGATGATCTGAAGGCTGTACAGGAAATCATTCAAGGACTTCAGAAAAATCTCACTATTGCTAGGAACAAAAGAAGAGAACTTTCTGATAAGATGCAGAGTGATGATGATGAGAAAGAAACTCTTAATGACCTTGTGAACAAACTGAGACAAGAAACCAGTACAATGAAGAATGAGATGCAAGATATGACCATGAGATTTTGTAAAGACATTGAAGATAGAAAGAAGAATGAAGATGATCTGGCTAGAAGAATCAATGATGTTGCAAATGAAAATATAAGACTTAGTCATGAGAATGATATGCTAAAGACAGATCTAATACACTTGGAACATGATAAAAATGAACTCATGAGATAGAAAGATTTCTTGGAAAATGAATTGGCTACTACAAATCAACACAAGGAGAAATTCAAGAAAAGTTTAGAAGAACTTGATGATATGCTGAAGAATTAGAAACCTAATGGAGATACAAATGGCTTTGGCTTTGAAGTTGGTGACAACTCTGGTACTGCAAACAAACATGATCACAACAAATCAGTAAGACAACATAATGCTTATAAATTCAATGGAAAATTCTTTAATTGTAACAAGTATTGTCATAGAGCAAATCAGTGTAGATCTAGAAACTATCAGAATAATAATGCAACCACCGGTCAATGCTCCAAATGCAATAAAATTGGACATAACTCAGAAAATTATAGAATGAATGTAAGATGTTATATTTGTGGAGGATTTGGACACTTATCTAACCAATGCAGAACACATACCGACATAGGATATGGGAAAGCTATTCAGAAAAACAATGTGACTTGTTATGCTTGTAACAAGATTGGACATATTGCAAAATTTTGTAGAAGTAAGACATCACCGACAAATAAAAAAGGACCCAGTTTGAAAGGTAAAGAGAAGGTTGAAGAGGTAAAGAAAGAATTTTCAAAACAATGGATTAGAAAGTCTGACATGAATGTTAGTGAAGCTATTCCTTCACCGGTAGAACAGAGTATCACTCTACTGATAGGAGATTCTCCATCGAACTGGGAAATAATCCTTTGGGGGTATAGCAACAAATTGAAAAACATGCTAGTTTACCCTTGGTTGATGGTGAGAAGTTGAATTACATCTTTACCGGAAAATGAGTTAAGTTTTGACTTAACTAGCAGGCATTAAATATGGCAGTTGAAAGAAACAACAATATAAAGCAAGTGTTTTGGCTCTTTTTCATCCACCGAGCATTCAAATCTCTCGAGAGCGCGAAATTCCCAAGCGAAGGCATCCATAGGAAAAAGTGAAGCAAATCATCCAAGCAAATTGTCCTAAAGACATATTAAGGTATTTATAACTATGGCTTCTTCTTCTGCACCTGAATTCATTGCAAACCCTATAGTGATTGAAGTTATTAAGCCCCCTAGATCAGTGTTCAAACTCATTCCTGAAATTGCAAAGAAAGATGATACCCTAAGAGCATTTTTGAAAATACCTAAGGGAGTAGTCTATGCAGAAGATCCTAGAATGTATATACATTGTCATATTGAGGAACTAGGAGTTGAAGAAATAATGAACATGTATAGGACTATTATTTGTGATGAACATGGAAATGTTAAAACGGAACACAAGATAGTGGAAACCCTAGGCTTTGTGGACATTCTTAGTATCCCCGATTTTCCTAAGGATGTGATAAGGATAGTCTTGAGAAAAGTTCATGGAGAGTTCTTTTGGTTGGATTCCATCCATAAGATTACTAAAGAGGTAGTTAGGGTAGTGACAAGCTTACCTTCCACCGGTAGCAGGCCTGATAAAACTAAAAAGGTTCCAAATGACACTGTGATGACCCTAACTGGTGCAAATTTTGATAAAAGATCCTTGAGAGTCAATGATGTGAAGGACATCAATGTTAGATTTGTCAGTATGATTCTTGGTTATAAGGCTACACATGCAAATAGACTAAACTCAGTCTCTTGCTTATGTATTAAAAGTGCATATGACATGGTGAATAACAATGTTGTGATTGATGTATATGAGTGGCTAAAAGATGAACTGATAGACAACTTGAAGAAAATAAAAGGTGATAAGAAAGGAACATTTAGATTTGGCAACTTGCTTGTATGTTTAATGTTGTACATTACCAAGCAAGTTCCCAGTATTGGTAGGAAAGACTTTGGCTTTGATATCCTGGTAGAAAAACAACTTCTTGACATATTGAACAACATGGGAGATGACTGAGAGAAAAATATTAATGAACATTTTCAAACCTTAAAAGCAAAGATAATACAAGAATAAGGCTATCTCAAGCAATTGTTGATAAGTATCAAAAGGAGATATGCTTTGTGATCAAGAAAGATGAAATTTGGATGGAGGCAGTTATCCCTAGGACTGTTTGGGTTATAGAGATGGGATATGAGGTAGATGACAACATAGTTGAAACTTATGCAAAATCCCTCTTAGAAGCCCCTAAGGAATTGATAGAAAAAGTATTTGGCAATGCTGAAAAAATTGAAAGTGGCATTCAATCTCAGAAAAGAGTTAAGAAAAATGAGCAGATCGTTAGGAGAGGTTCAAGGAAGGCAAAAGAAATAAAAGAAGATGTATTAAACAAAACTAGTATTAAGGAGAGTGAATTGGAAGGACTACAATCGAAAGCACATCTTTCACCAATTGCTACTTCCTCTAACAGTGAGATACCAGCAGGATTTAAAAGGGTAGTCAGGAAAAGAAAACTCTCACCTACACCTAGAAGGACAAGACAAAAGCAACAGGAAGTTAGCCCTCTGACTAAGAAATTGACACCAAAGAAAAGAAAAGAAAGATAGGTTATTCCACCTTTGGACAAACTACTGGATGAAATAACTGAGGATGGAAAATTGAAAAACATTAGTAAGTTATATAACACACTATCAAATGAAGAAAAGGAGAGCATAGAAAAAAGTGTAATCTTACACTTAGACATCTATAAGAAATTTTTGATGGAAATTGTGGATGAGATACCCAATGATTTGTACTGAAGATTATAGGCTAGAAGGGTAGCTATTGTGGAATTAGACAAAAAAAAAAAAAATAGAGAAGCTACTTGCAGTTCACCTAGTGAACTCTACACAAGAAATTGATGAGCTAATCATTGAAGCCAATCGGATAGTATTTTTAATTGGTCACCGACATGTTGCACTAATGGCAGGCAGAGCAAATGAAATAACAGAAGAAACTGCAGATCAGTGGGATATATTTTTTGTTGAAAAAGATAAACAATAAGAGCTTAAGAGACCAAAGACCTTTAAAGTCTATCAAAAAGAGAAGGACAAGGATAACGGGAAAGGTAAAGTAGGTGGACCTCCAAGCATAAAGGTGACAGATAACTTACCCCCACCTCCTTCTGATACTCCACTGGTACAAACTGCTGACACACAACTGGCAACAATGAGTATGGAAACACCACACGAGGATACAAATCTTGATTCTGAGGTGTTATACACAATGAACATTGACACATAGGAAGTCAATATTGTGGTGGATAAGGAAACAAATGACAAAAGAGATGTGGCAATTGATCCACCAATAGGAAACATTGGAGTTGAAAACATTAGAATTGGGGAACAACAACAAACTGAAGGAACAAATGAACCCCTGGACATTGGAAAGGAAGAGACCACAGATGTGCATACTGATGCATCTATTGAGCCACCAACAACTACTGAAAAACCTACCGAGTCACCGACAGTAGACAACACAGTGGTAAACAAAGAAAAAATGGCAGTAGACACTATAGTGAAATCTTTAGAGACACAAACAGAGACACCATCAGGAGAGAACACTAAGAAACCGGTAGAGAAACAAGTTCATACTGAGGAAAACACTGAGAAATAGGTAGAGCAACAAGATCCTTCATAGACAATACCACCGGCTTCATCTGACAAACCCAAGCCTTTGGTAGCAGAAATGGAAACTCAAACAAATCCTTCAGAAAAAGAGGAAAGCAAAGCTATCACAACCACCGTTGGTTTAGAGATTGTAAAGATAGTTGGACAGTCATCTGGAACATCTATGATAGATTTTAGACCTACAAATATAACAGAGGTACTATTAGAATCAATAAATAAAATAATAGAGTGTAATGCACTAGCTTATAAGGCTATAGATGACACTTTACCAATTTGAAGATGATAGCTCCAAAGTGTAACATAGAAAATAAAGATTCTTTGAGCCAATTAGACACATTGTCTAAGTATATAACTGGCAACCTAATAGCACTGGATCAAATAAATGAAGACACCTTCAGAGAGAAAATGAATAAGGAGAAGGAAAAATTCTTTGAGGAGACAATAAAGAATAATAAGGAACATATGGAAACCTTATTACTGGTATTAGGAAAAGCAATTTTGGACTTCAAGAAATTGTATAGAGACGCATGTAAAACAGACATTTTGACAAAAGACATAGATAAAGATATCGACATAGCCCAGAAGGAAATAAATGATATTGCTAACAACTTGATAGGTTCATCAGACTCAATATCAGTAATTGAATAGGAAATTGCGGGATTTGAAGAGAAAATAAAAAAGCTTGAGAAAGATAAGGAAAGGATAAAGTTTAAGGCAAAATAACTTAAATGTAGACTAAGTCCTAAACTGGATAGCCTCATCTCTTTGAGAAAAGAGATTTCTGAGGCTCTTGTTCCAGGACTTAAGACACCAAAAGAGAAAATGCACTTTCTCATCGGTACAATTCAAAGAACTGAAGCAGCACTGAAAGATAGTGAGAAATTTTACAATAGTCTGAATGTTGCCTTAACATAAATTTATTAGATTGTAATAAATAGATTACAAGGAACTAGGCAGGAACCACACTCAATTGACATTAAATGACAGCCTTTGTCATTGATTCCAAAGGGGGAGTAGTGGAGATGAGAAAAAATGATCAGCAGAAGACATCATCAGCTTAGGGGGAGCACGCAAAGCATATAGTTTTGACAGTTTTGGTAAGACACCTTTTTGGACAACACTTTTTGGATTTTTCTCATGAGTGTTGCCATCAATGCCAAAGGGGGAGATTATTGGCAAATGCACACTCCAATGAGAAATTGTAGGTGATTGAAGGTATTTTCATTGATGGCAACCTTACAATCATATGATATCGAAAGGCATTGGCATCGACAGACTCTACACCAGCATACATTCACCAGCACCAAAAAGATTGATTACTGGCACCCTGGCTGACAAGATTTTATTTATTGCAAAATATAATTAATTGTAATATCTTTTTGAAATCCGACAAGGCATATTGTAATAAGTCTCATATGTAAGTATGAGATCTTAGAGAACATTTGTATGTAGGATATATGATGGATTTTATGTGCGAACATTAAGGTAGAGTTTTAAGGTTTTGGAAGTTGCAGAGCTTAAACCGGTACTAGATCTAGCATAGCAGATGCCCTTTTGTAGCAGTACATGACATTGGATTTTCATAATCCACTTTTGTAAGTCACTGAGACCTCTCTTTTGTATTTAAGCAGTGAGCTTTAGGTAGTTGGCCTTCCTGCATGTGCAGGCCCCTATTGTAATAGTAATATTCTCTTATTGGCCAGTAAGTGAATATTGTGGGTCACAAATCCCACCGAGGTTTTTCCCACACTGGGTTTCCTCATTAAAAATATTATGTTATGGTGTGTCTTTCATGTTGTGGTTGTTGTTCTTATTTACTGCATTAATTTTGGTTTACTGGTACATAGTTTTGGAATGCTTTTCATTTGATAAGTTAAGAAAATCAATACACCAGTTAGATACTGATTCACCCCCCCCTCTCAGTATCTTTGGGAATCCTAACATCCTCTTTCTTCGACAACCCTTTCATATTGATGAGACATCGCTAGGTCTCATCGATACCAATTGAATTTGAATCTTTCGATAGGATGCCATCACACTTGTTTGACAACTTATAGGATACTTAACTTTGGTAGGAAAATGATGGGTTTTCTTCTAGAAATGGGGGATTTTATGATTTAATTTCACAAATCAAGAAATTTTATTTAATTTAGATTTGGTGCTCAATAGTGGCTTTGACTAGGGATGGGGGTATGCTATGGATACCTTCAAGAATCTAGACTCTCTGGTTTGCACCAGACAAAAATCCAAGGAAATGTGGTATTTTACAATGGGAGTGAAACCTAAACTACTATACATGGAAAAGTTGTCAAGAAAAGAATTTTTTGAAGAATTATCCATGTACTGGCAATTCTTGAACTTCTCCTATAGCACTTTGGAGAAAATAGGAATCTTCCCCTGGTTTATCCATAGTCACATATGGTCCAAGCCATAGAGCCTCAAACTTGCCATGCTTGCCTTTGTCTTGACTCCTAGCATTCCACATTAGAACCCAATCACCAACCTTAAATTTTCTATCTGTTGTTCTTTTGTCATATAGCCTTTTCATCTGATTCTGAGTTTTGATGTTTTGTCCCTGAGCTTCTTCCTTGACTTCATCAAGCTCTACCAACTACATCAGCCTTTCTTGCAAAGGGTCATCAACATCTATCCCTTCTTGTGTCATGAATCTATGCACAGGGAGGAGATTATCTAAAGGAAGTCTGGCACTTTTATCATAAACTAACTCAAATGAAGACTTCCTTGTAGATTTTTTTACTGTTATTTTGTCTACCCATAACGCTAAATTCAGCTTTGAGTCCCATGCCCTTTTATTCCGTCCTTGCACCCTTTTGATGATCTTTAGGATGTTTTTGTTACTTGACTCAGCCTACCCATTACCTTGAGGGTGGTAAGGAGATGAATGAGATATTGTGATGCCATACTCTTCACAAAAGGTGTTGAATTATTCAGACCTAAAGGCCATGCCATTATCAGAGATAATCCTTGCAGGAACACTAAATCTAGTGATGATGTTCTCTATTATGAATTTTATCACCACTTTACTAGTGGCTTGTTTAGTAGGTATTGCTTCCACCCATTTGGTAAAGTAGTGTGTAGCAACCAAAATCCATCTGTGTCCTCCACTTGACTTTTTTGATATTTCTCCTATAAAGTCTATTCCCCATTGCTGAAATGGTTCTTCAACTTGCATTGGTCTCAATGGGAGTAATCCTTGATACTTCATCTTTCCTAAAAATTTCTGACAAGCCTCACATTTTCTAGCATAAGCATAGGAATCATTGAACACATATGACAAAAATAATCCAGATCTTAATATCTTGTGTGTAGTAGTTTTGGCTGAGAAATGACCACCACAAACCCCATCATGCATTTCCTATAGGATTTACTTTGCTTGGCGTTCATCTAGGAATAGTAGCAATATCCCATCTCTGTTTTTCCAATACAAGTCTGCATTGATGATCACATATTTAACAGACTTTAGTTTCAAAGTTCTCTTCTGATTGTCAGTCATATTATCTGAACATTTCATGTGCCTGAGATAATACATGATGTCTGTATACCATGTTGTATTCTCAATAGTGAAATTGGCTTCTTCCCACCTTACTCCATTTATCTGAAACTCTTCAACCTCTTCTCTTGCCATGAGTTTAGCCGATCCCTAACCTTTTTGACTTGTGAGATATTGAGCTCAATATTGAATTCTTGAATCTGATTGATCCATTTGCATCTTCTCCTTGTGACCTCAGTTTGCCTAAATATATCCATCACTGTTGCATTGGGAACATATGCTATAACTTCTGCACCTACCAAATATGGCCTGAATTATTTCATTGCTTTTACCAGGGCATAAGCATTTTTTTCATTGAAATCATATTTAATCTCAGATGAGTTCAACGACTTACTAAAATATGTAATGGGTTGTTCATAACTGTCCTGATTCTTTTGCAACAACATTGTTGCTACTGTATGACAAGAGGCAAATGAAAAAAATAAAGAAAGGCTTATTAAAATCTGGAGATATCAATACTGGTGCTTCAGATATTGCCCTTTTTATGGCTATAAAAGCATCCAATGCTTCTACATCCCAATCTATTTTGGCTCCCTTTTTCAACATCCTTACTATAGGTTTTATGATGTCTGTAAAATTAAGGATAAACCTTCTGACAAAATTTATTTGTCCTAGAAATGATTGAATAGCTTTGACAATCTTTAGGATAGGGATTTCACTTATTGTAGCTACTCTTTTTGGGTCAATCTTTACCCCTTCTTTGGATACTATATGACCCAAGAGCTTTCCTTCGTCAACTCCGAAGTGATATTTCTTTGGATTTAGGGAAATTCCATATTCCAAAGCCTTCTTTAATACCATTTCAAGGTGATCGCAGTGGTTTTCAGCCCTTTTTGAATAAGCTGTCAAGACATCCTGATACACCACCATTATTACATCAATTAACTCTACAAATGCCACATCCATTGCTCTTTGGAATGTTGCCCCTGCATTTGTCAATCCAAATGGCATTCAATCATATACATATGTGCCCCATGGTGTTGTGAAGGTTGTTTTATATTGTTCAGCTTCTTTAACCTTCACCTGATTATAACCTGAGAACCCATCCATCATGGATAATAGCTTGCATCTAGTTACTTTCTACAACATGTTATCCATGTTAGGCAGAGGGTAATTATCCTTCAATGATGATATGTTCAAATTCCTTAAATCTACACATAGTCTTATGTCCCCATTTTTCTTTCTGATAGGTACCAAATTCGAAACCCAAGTAGAATACCTGCAGGGTTTAATTATTCTTGCATCTTTCATTTTTAATATTTCCTCTTTCATCTTAGGGAGTAAAGTTGGATTTATAGGCCTTTGCTTTTGTTTGAATGACTTGGCATCAGGTTTAAGAGCTATTTCATGTTGAAAGAGATCCTCCTTGTAGGCTTTGAGGTCATCATAATACCATGCAAATACATGCTTATACTTTCTGAGTAACATCACCAATTTCTTCTTCATTTTAGGAGTCAATTTCTTACCAATAAAAACATGTCTTGGTGATTCTTCTCTTCCCAAATTAATCTGCTCAACATTAGTTTCCTTGACCGCGGCCCCTTTAATTTTAGCTTTGTCTTGTATGTTGAAAGTTCTTTCTAGTACGACTAGTCCTCTAGGTATCTTATTATATTTTAACTGTATGATTTCCTATCCAAATAGAGTCTCTTTCCCATCTATCCTTTCCACAAAATTATTGAAGTTGATAGCCTATGCTTGGTAGTGATCCACACATTGTAAAAACTTCAATAAGTTAACATCATCATGAAAAACTTGCCAATTGTATAGGTTATCGGGGACAGAGGGCCTGACTTTTATTTCTACCTCTGACACTCCATTAAGTGTTATATCATTTCCTTTCAAAGAAACATTAGCCAAGAAGTCATCCATGATATTCTTTGATCTGTCAATCCAACTTATCTGGAAAGCATCAAACAGTTCAGTGGTGTCCCACACATCATCCCTATATTATTTCAATCCGAGATGTTTAGAAGCATACTTCTATTTGATCTGAGATATCACTAACTCTGAATCCCCAAAGACACTGAGCAATTTAATTCCATTCTTGGTAGCCATGTTAAGTCCAATAAGTAGAGATTCATATTCTGTAATATTATTTGTACATTCAAATATCAGCTTAAAAGAGTACTTGAATGTCTCTCCATTTGGTGAAATAAATATAATTCCAGTCCCACTTCCTTCCTTGCTGCATGATCTATCAAAATACATCCTCCATACTTGATCCTTATTTTCCTTGACCGAATATTCAATTGGAGTCAAGCTCTATGTTTTGGTTTTGTCAACTCCACTTTAAAGTTATCTATATTTGACTAGATGAAGTATACTGATTCAATAGGTTCTGCCTCCTCAATAATATACTCAGAACAAGGTTCTCTTTCAATTCTCACTTCTTGTCCATTCACTGGTATAGTGGCGTATGATAAGTCTAGCTGAACATGGCCTCCTATTAGATTGGACCATTGTTTGGATAACAACATGTCATAATTAGGAGGAACATCAACCACAGTGATATCTGTTTTATAAGATGCTTCTAGACATGCTGCTAACTTGAATTCAACATCCTTCATAACACTAACCACTGGGATAGAACGATTATCCATAGTGTAACATTTACCAAAAGTTGTGTCCACTTCCATTCCAAGTTCCCTCATGACTCCCACAGGCATAACATTTATAGCAGCTCCTAAATCAATCATGCAATTTTTTATCATCTTATTATTGATCATCAAGGTTAAATAGAATGGGTCTACTTGAGAAGGATTTTTTGTTATTGTTGACCCTAAGTATATGGTTGGAATAGGGCTACTCTCAGTGTTACTGTTCTGACCATTTTGTTTATGTTCTTTAGTTTTTTCCTCAGAAACACCATTGATCACCTTCAAAGTTTTCTCGTAGTACTTTGGAAACTCCATCATCTCAAGTAGTGGTACAGAGACTTTCATCTGTGTCAAGGTATTAGCAATATCAAATGATGTTGTGATAGGCAATGCTGAAGTGTTCATTGTCTCATCCTTTTCATTTTTTTGTATTCTAGAAGTCTGCAACTCCTTTTCCTTAGTTATTTTTGTATTTTGCTCCTGGGTCTTACTTGGCTTAGTTATTGGCTTAGATGTTCTATTACTCTCCTTTATGAACATGCCTGATGGTTTACCTTGTTCAGGATTTATGGCTCTGTTTCTTAGCATGTAGGTCCTTTTGGCTTGTTTGACAGCAGTTATGGTAATTCTCTCCCATTCCTCTTTAGTACAGATCCTGAGCTTGACTTCATCTTCCTCATCCGAGAATACCTATTGCATACAACACTACTAATTGATCCGTCTAGAGTTTAGATCATTTTCTTCATCCCCCTCAGATGAATCATATTATTCAAATGACAGTAAGTTTATTGTATGGTTATCTGCATACCCTTCACATTCTTCTTCTCCTCCCTGCAACTTCATTGCTACTGCACATTGGTAAGGAGAATGAGACATGTCACATGATAATCACCACATATCTTCATCAACTACCTGGTTCACCACTTTTCTCAAAGGGTCTGGTATTTGGTTACCTTCTTTCTGATTCTTATCCACTGGTTTTCCATCTTTCCATGTGGTATTGTAAGGCATATCATGCAATCTAGGCCTGTCATAGCGATAGAATTGTTGTTTCTCTGTTTTATTCACCTTGACAGACAAATCCTTAAGAACATTCAACACCTTATCCAACTTGTCATCATCCTTTGTTTGTTTAGGAGCCTTTGGATTGAATAATCTTGCATCCTCCCTTCTCCCCATAGTTCCAGCTACTTTCCTATTATTCTCTATAGTTATGGCAGCTTTCATAACTCCTTGAAGAGTTGTATGATTTTTTGTTTTGAGCTCATAGTTTATTTTACTATCAAAAGCATTCATGTAGTATAAGATGCTCACTTTAGGAACTGGTTTTATTCTATTAGGGATTGTGTTCATAACTTTGTTAAATCTTTTATTGAAATCAACCACAACTTCATTAGGTTCCTTTTTGATACTTATGATTTCATGTAGCGCAAACTCAGGTCTATTGTGGTCTCCATATTGTTCAAGAAAAAGTCTTTTAAACTCTGAAAGGTTACTTACTGAAAAATCCTGTAGTGCTCTAAACCAATCTCGTGCATCTTCTATCAATGAATGCATGAATATTTTCATTTTAACATCCTCGTATGGGAGATAGAAATCTTCCATGACTGTATCAAAGGCTTTGCAATGTGTTTCCCTTGAGATAGCATTACTCCCAGTGAATTTTGGTATTGCAATTCTAATTTCATTGGGAATGGGATGAGGGTACTCTATCATCCCTGAAAAATCAAACTACCCGATGCATTCTATGTTCATCAATCCATATCCACCTTGAAATAAATTTCCATAGTTCGGTCTTATATTATTATTACTAGGGGGAAATTGGTTTTGTGATTGGAAATAGTTTTGATATGCAAAGGTGTTAAAATGATTATGCTAATATTCAGGAGGCATATTAGTGTATGGAAAATTGTTGAAGTGATTGTGCTGGTGCTCAGGAGGCATATTGGTATATGGAAGATTATTGTGCCTATGATCATATAAAGGGTTTTCAGATACCTTGTAAGTATTTTTTTTTGCATTGACTTCATCTTTTTTGCTTCCCCCTTTGTTTGATCATTGAGTTTCATGTTCACACCTCGCCCTATATCTCTCCAAGTCATGGTCAATGTCATCTTCATTGATATTCATGCCCAATTTAGCACATAATTCTACACACTCTTGTACCCATCTAGTATCCTTCATTTCAATAGCTACTTCCATCATTTGTTTCATGAAGTCTGCCACATGGTCTGGTGCATCCATCTTTCTTGAGCCTGAGGAACTTGAAGTACCTATCCTTGAATTCGAACAATGATTCTCAAAGCTAGGAGGGAACTTCCCTTTTCGTGCTCTATCTGCAGCTGCCAGGTCCTCATTTCTAGGGTATGTAGGAACTGTGTAGTTCTGTTTATCCAAAGCTGGATGTGAAGGGTTTTTGAAATAGTACTAATTATACTTTCTATTCATGAAGTCATTCTTGGGTCCCATCAGACTATCTATTGATTCTTCTTTTGAATTCCTTTTATTTCTTTTCTAATTAAAGTTTAATTGTACTATTGGGTGGCCTTCCATTATTGACCTTCTTTCGTACATAAAATTTCTTATTTCATAGTCGCCACATTTCTTCTTGAAAGGAAATTTTATTTTGTATATGAGTTATTTCCCACAATAGAGTCTTTCTTAAATGAATGTTTCCCTAGTAGAGTTGCCAATCTGTTGGGTATCAAATCAACAGATTGGATAGGTTCTAAGGAAATGCCAACTCCTATGCTCAAACCCTCCAATTGACTTGGCCAACTTATAGAGTGAACCTATTTGATTACTAACTCTCTCACTTTAGGCTTTGCAGGACCTAGGCGAGTATACCTACTCACTAGTTATTTTCAATGACTAGTGCCTTTTATAGCAGATTAAGTATCTTGATTTGGTTTCCTCCTATCTCAGAATGACATAAGTTCCTAGGATGGAGATATAGCAGATGAGTTCAAGATTGTTGTTGTAGAAGTTATTTGATCTTTATGCTTAAAATTTATATGTATACACTATTGCTAACTTACTCTATATTTCCTACTCAGTTACTCCTATTGCTTCAAAGTAAAATGTGAACTGATATGGTAATGAGTTGTATTTTATAGATGACCAGTGCCTCCTTTGTTGTTTGGGCTATAGAGTTTTTATATTTCTTTAGGACTTATTGTGTAAACTTATGAGATAGTTTTTAAATCCACCCCTTTTGGTAAGTCTATTAGTTACTGTTTCTTATGAGCTCTATTTTGATGCTTATATTGTAAACCACTTGAATGAGTTTAACCCTAACTTTATGAGACCATTCAAGTAATAATTACAAGGAACAATTACATTTCACAAGTAAACCCTTTTGATCCAAATCTACAATATGAAACACAAAAACCTCACTGGAAGAACACAAATAACCTTATCTCTTTTAGATAATATCACAAGCAACTGTCTGCAGAAAATGCAGTAGTCCACAACACATATACAAAGGAAAAACAACTGATTATATTATATATTCATCAAAGTGGTACAATGGTAATCCTGAGGCTTATAATGTATATCTTCGATTTCCTAATATTACAAAACTTCCCTCATTTATATGAGAGTATACAACTTCACCAAGAGGTGTAACTGTTTAGTACATAACTACTAACTAGTGTTTTTGTTAACAAACTAAAAGATAAACAAATTTAACATCCCCATATGTTCTATGTATTTGTCATCTTTGTACATTACAATATCTTTGTTCATTCTCCTCATGTCGGTTTCTATGAGGAAATAATTAGAGAGAATGTGATTTACATAAGGTGAAAAATCTTTGTCTCGATCCAATCCTGCCACTACTCGATCCTTGTCATTAACGAACTCTTGTTTCCACTGCTCCAGCCACACCAGTTTTTCGGTCCATTGATCTCTTTATTTCCATCGAAAACATTTTTGCTTCAAATATTATGTCGATGAGGTATTTACTCTTTCTATCGAAACACAGTATTCGATGAGAGCGTCCATTTTTTCACCGATACACATCCTATATTAATTAGCTTCCATGTTGAAGAAACTTCAGGCTTCGATAACTCTCTTTATCTTTCCATCAAAACACATTTTTTATCAATACCATTATACCCTTTCAATGAAAGAGTATATCATTTCATCGAAGCCCTTCTTTCTTTGATGACCTTCTTTCATTAACATCTCTCATCGATGAACTCATTAATAATTTCTTCGATAAGATTCCCATCGATGAAACAATATGTATCGATGACTTGTCTTTTAGTCTCCTCAAAACTCATATCCTATCGATGTAACTTATTTCTGTGCGATCAACATTAGTCTTTCAATAAGACTGTTGTTATCGGTGAGTCTTCTATGTGTTAAGCCGATAGCATTATTTCCTCGAAAGCATTTTCCCGTCGATGAGACCATTTCCGCTTTCTTCAATATTCTTTTGTCGGTGGAATTATTTCTTTCAGTGAGTCCCCTTCTAAGTTCATCGGTATTCTCTTTCTTCAACAACCCTTTTATATCGATGAGACATCGCCGAGTCTCATCAATACCAGTTGAATTTGAATCTTGTGATAGGATGCCATCATACTTGTTTGACAACTTATATGATACTTTACTTTGGTAAGAAAATGATGGTTTTTCTTCGAGAAATGGGGGATTTGATTATTTAATTTCACAAATCAAGAAATTTTATTTAATTTAGATTTGGGTGCTCAACACCTCCAATCATAGATTTATATCTTGTTGGATTAACAGGTGTTGAATCATCCTTCAATGATAGTTTGTCAGTTGTAGTCATAGGAGTACTTACCGGTTTAGAGTTTTCCATACCAAATTTCTTTAGTAGTTCCTTCAAGTACTTTTATTGACATATGAATATACCTTTATCAGTCTATGAAATCTGCAATCCTAAAAATAATTTTATCTCCCCAATCATAGACATTTCAAATTCTTCCTGCATCTTATTAGAAAAGTCTTTACACAATCCATCTTCTCCTTCAAAAATTATATCATCAACAAAAAATTCAATAACTAAGATGTCATCATCAGTCACTTTGAAATATAAGTTGTTGTTAGCATTACCTTTAGTGTAACCAAGCTTCAAAAGATATTTGTCCAATCTAGCATACCAAGCTCTAGGAGCTTGCTTCAATCCATATAAAGCTTTCCTTAACCTGCAAACCATATCTTTGTCATTTGTCAAAGAAAATCCATCAGGTTTTTCAATGTAAGCTTCCTCTTCAAGATCACCATTCAAAAATGCACATTTAACATCCATTTGATATACTTTATAGTTCTTGTGTGCTGCAAATGCTAGGAATAGTCTGACTGCCTCAATTCTAGCTACTGGTGCAAAGGTTTCGTTGTAATCAATTCCCTCTTTCTATGAATATCCCTTACACACTAATTTTGCTTTGTTTCTGATTACCTTAGCATCTTCACTAATTTTATTTCTGAATGCCCATTTAGTTCCAATTACTTTTTTTTTTTTAGGTCGGGGAACCAATGTCCATGTGTTATTCTTTTCAATTTGTTCCAATTCATCTTCCATAGCCTTAATCCAATGTTTATCTTCGCATGCCTCATTAACTGATGCTAGTTCAATTTGAGAAATTAAACATACCTATTCCCAATTATTCCCATTTATTTGACTTTCAGAGTGATTCAATCTTACATACCTGGGTGTATTCACTCGTTGTTGTTCTTTAGTCATTGTAGTATTCTCAGATGATGCTGGTGTGACTGGATCAACATTCCGTACCGGTGTATTTAGTATAGTTTCATTTGTGATTATCTCAACTATCGGTGAAGAGTCCATAGATCTTGAATTATCTCTAAACTATTCTTCAATCTTCACATTTGCACTCTCAATGATTTTCTGCAATTTTTTATTAAAACATCTATATGCCTTGCTCTTAGATGAATAACCAAGAAATATTCCTTCATCACTTCTAGGATCAAATTTACCAATATACTCATCTCTCCTAATATAACATTTCCTTCCAAATATTCTGAAATATTTAAGAGTAGGAGTATTACCAAACCATAGTTCATGAGGGGTCTTACTGGTTTCACCTTTGATGTGAACTCTATTGAATCTGTAAACTGTTGTATTGAATGCTTCTCTCCTATACACATGAGGTAGGTTTGCTTCTGATATCATGCTTCTAGCTGCATCCAAAATAGTTTTGTTCTTCCTTTCCACAACTCCATTCTGCTGGGGTGTCTGAGGTGCTGATAGTTGTCTTTTGATTCTATTTATTTCATAGAATGTATTAAATTCCTTAGATATGAATTCACCTCCTTGAGCTGATCTTAAAAATTTTATTTTCTTACTAGTTTCATTCTATACCATTGCCTTGAATAGTTTGAATTTCCCAAAAGCTTCTAATTTCTCCCTGAGAAAAGCAACCCAACACATTCTAGAATAATCATCAATTATTAGCATAAAATATCATCTCCTTGTAGACTTCTATTTCTTGCCAGACCACATAAGTCAGTATGAATTAAATCAAGAACATTATTGGATTTCTCTGGAATACACTTTAAAGTTGTTCTAACTTGCTTTCCAAGTTGACATTCCTTACATACTGGATTGTGAGGTTTTATAATCTTAGGTAAATCCCTTACTGCCTTAGTTGTACTAATCTTTACAATGCAATCAAAATTCACATGACAAAGTCTCTTATGCCATAACCAACTTTCATCAATATGTTCAATCAAGCATGTCTTCTCATTGTTATTCAAGTGAAAGATATTACCTCTAGTCTGATTACCGGTTGCAATTTCCAAACCAGTTCTATTCATGATTTTGCATTTACCATTCTTGAATTGTAATTGAAATCCTTTTTCAACTAATTGACCAACACTCAAAAGATTATGCTTCAAACCTTCAACATAATAAGTGTTGTCAGTATTGTACTTACCATCAAAAGATATAGTTCCTTTTCCTCTGATCAAACAAGCTTTATCATCTCCAAAACTTACTAGACCTCCATTGTTTTCCTGAAAAGTTAAGAATTTACTTTTATCACCAGTCATATGATGTGAACATCTGGAATCAATGATCCATTCATCCTTTTCTTCAATTTTAGTTGCCAGAGCTTGCTCTACCGGTTGTATAGTAGGTGCCAGTTGATCTTCTGTTATTGCAATAAAAGCCCATCCATTATCTGCCAGTTTCTCATCAGAATCATTAGTAACTCCTTCATCAGCATAGTAACATGATTTGTCTCTATTCTTCTTAAATTTGTATCTCTGATATTTAGGGTTAGGCTTATATGTTCTTTTAGCTTCTTCTCTCAATATTGCATGTCTATCCGGACATCTAGATGCCATATGACCAACTTTATTGCAGTTGAAACATTTAAATGGTGCTTTACCTTCACACTTACTTCCAACTGGACCTTTAGGCATTTTCCTTGCAAATAGTGCTTCAAGCTCTTCAAGTTCTTCATTCTCTCTTCTGATGTCTTCAAGTTCTCTTGCATAAAGTGCTTTCCAATCAGATTTCTCAGATGATAATGATGATGTTGCAGATGATGATGATGCTTTGAAAGATAAATTTGTTTTAATTATAGCAACAAGACCAAATTCCTCAAGCTCAAAAGCTGAAATTTTTCCAACCAAAGTATCTCTATATACTGATGTATTAGGCATTGTTCTCAATTCATTAATAGCAGTTACTTTCATTTTGTATTCTGGTGGCAATCCTCTTAAAACTTTATAAACTATCTCATCTTCACTTAAGGATCCTCCACAACACTGTATACCCAAAATCATTTCATTAACTCTTTCCATAAAAGAAAAAATTCTTTCATCTTCTTCCATTTTCAATTTTTCATACCTAACCCAAAAGCATTCCAGTTTTGCAATTTTGACAGTGGTATCACCTTCATTCAATGTCTCAAATTTATCCCAAATAGCTTTAGCAGTAGATCAGTCTGCTAATCCCATGATTTGTTGATCTTACAATGCGCTCAAAAGTGCTTCTCTTTCTTTGCAATCATTCTCCTAATCTTTAGCCAAGTTTGGTGGATTAGGTTGACTCTATGTAAGATCAACATAGGAATTCTTTGTAACATCCCATATGTGTCTTCCAATGCAATTAAGATGTGTCTCCATTCTGATCTTCCATATACCATAGTTAGTTCCATCAAGTTTGGGTTGTCCTTCCTAAAATAGTTAGTTGCCATAGAATCTCCTTAAGCTGTTAAACTTCTGCAAAAAGAGGACCTAGCTCTGATACCAATTGTTAGGACCCAGAGGCAACTGAGAGGGGGGGTTGAATTAGTTGTCTAATAATATCAACCCAAATATAACTTAATTAAACTTGATGCATAATACCAATAAACCAAACTTAATGCCGGTTGATAGTTTAATAGTTAATAACAATACCGGTGAAGCTTAATGCATGAAACAGAAAGAGAAATAACATCCACAACACATAACACAGATATTTGTACGTGGAAACCCTATAAGGGGAAAAACCATGGTGGGAAACCTTACCAACAATCAGATGATACTACTGCAGATAGTATGTTTGTACAAATGGGGTCTACACATGCAGAAAGGCCAACTGCCTAGAGCTCATTTCTCAATCACAAAATGAGAGTCACACTAACTACAATTGGATGGTTAAATCTAATGATAATGTACTGCTTAAAGTAGCATCTTCATATGCTGGATTCAATATCAGTTAAGCTCTGATTGTCTTCTTCATACCTTCCTTGAATATTCAAATGATGTATGCATAAGTAGCTCTGCTTATATTTTCATATACCTTATTACATACCTCTTCCACTCTCATGTTAATCTCACAAATGAGATCTTACATATATACCAAAACCTAAGATCAAATGTGTAGGTCGGCTCACTAATAATATTACAATTAAATCAATTACAAATGAATCATTATGCAATGCATCATGTCTCCTCAATGCATTTACAATAATAGCCAATCAATAAATCATCTCCATAATGTGCCATGTTGATCTGGAATAGATAACGCATGCTGGTCCATAACCTAGACCAATTTTCTGATAACAACAAATATGCCAACTCAATTAGATCAACAACCAAATCACCAAAACCAAGTGTCCAGGCCATGCCTTCGACATAACCAGGTAATCTCCAGATGATAACAAGTCATCCTTTGTGTTGATGAACAATATAACCTGTCGGTGTACGAGATATTGGTGACTGTGCATAAGTCACTGAACATGTTGGTGAACATAATCAAAGATATCCAGTGCTGATAAGTGTTGACAAGTGTTGATATCAATGACAAAACCAATGCAACACATCCATAATACCAACAAACATATGACCCCTTATGACACCATATTGGGTCGTTATGGCTCCTATGGTGTCCTATGACCTCTTAGGACACCATATGACCCCTTACGATGCCAAATTGTGTCATTATGGGTTATATTGTGTCCTAAGGGATCATATTGTGTTATATGGCCCCTTAAGACACCATATGATCCCTTAAGACACAATATGACCCTTTACGACACTATACAGTATCGTTATGGGTCATATGACCTCTTATGACACCATATGGTGTCGCTAGGGGTCATATGGTATCCTAAGGGGTCATGGGATACCATATGACCCCTTATGACACCATATTGGGTCATTATGGGTCTTATGGTATCTTAAGGGGTCATATTGTGTCCTCTGACCCTTTACGACACCATATGACCCCTTAAGACACTAAATTGTGTTGTTATGGGTCATATTGTGTCATAAGGGGTCATATTATGACACATGACCCCTTAAGACACCATATGACCCCTTAGGACACAATATGACCCTTTACGACACTATACGATGTTGTTATGGGTTATATGACCCCTTATGAAACCATATGGTGTTGTTAGGGGTCATATGGTGCCCTAAGGGGTCATGGGATACCATATGACCCCTAAGGACAACATATAACCCCTTATGACACCATATTGGGTTGTTATGGGTCCTATGGTGTCCTAATGGGTCATATTATGTCCTATGACCCCTAAGGACACCATATGACCCCTTACGACACCAAATTGTGTTTTTATGGGTCATATTGTGTCATATGACCCCTTAAGACACCATATGACCCCTTAGGACACTATATGACCCTTTACAACATTGCATGATGTCAGTATGCATCATATGACCCCTTATGATACCATATGGTGTTGTTAGGGGTCATATGGTGTCCTAAGAGGTCATGGGATACCATATGACCCCTAAGGACAACATATGACCTCTTATGACACCATATTGGATTTTTATTGGTCCTATGGTGTCCTAAGGGGTCATATTATGTCATATGACCCCTTAGGACACCATATGACCCCTTACGACACCATATGACCCTTTACAACACCAAATTGTGTCATTATTGGTCATATTGTGTCCTAAGGGGTCATATTGTCTCATATGACCCCTTAAGACACCATATGACCCCTTAGGACTTAATATGACCCTTTACGACACTATACAATTTCATTTGGGTCATATTGTGTCCTACGGAGTCATATTGGGTCCTATGTCCCCTTAAGACAACATATGACCCCTTACGACACCAAATTGTGTCGTTATGGGTCATATTGTCCTAAGGGGTCATATTGTTTCATATGACCCCTTAAGACACCATATGACCCCTTAGGACACAATATGACCCCTTATGACACCATATTGGGTCGTTATGGGTCTTAAGGAGTCATATTACCCCTCTCCCTAATCTCTCTCTTCCCCTCCCCTCATCTCTCTCTCCCTCTCCCCTAGTATCTCTCTCTCTCTCTCTCCCCCCTAATCTCTCTCTCTCCCCCTCTCCCCTAATCTTTCTCTCTCTCCCCCTTCCCCTAATCTCTCTCTCTCTCTCTCTCTCTCTCCTAATCTCTCTCTCCCTCTCCCCTAGTCTCTCTCCCTCTCCCTCTCCCCTAATCTCTATGTCTCTCTCCCCCTCTCCCCTAATATTTCTCTTTCTCTCTCCCCCTTCCCCTAATCTCTCTCTCTCCCTATCCCCTAATCTTTCTCTCTCTCCCCTTTCCTCTAATCTCTCTCTCCTTCCCCCCTCTCTCTCTCTCTCTCTCTCTCTCTCCCCTTCCCTCTAATCTCTCTCTCCCCCCCCCCCTCTCTCTCTCTCTCTCTCTTTCTCTCTCTCCCCCTAGCCCCTCCCACTCTCTCCCCTAATGTCTCTCTCTCTAAAATATGAGTACTCAAATAGGATATCTGATATAATCAGACATTCGATTTCTGCCACCGCCATTAATGTGGTAACAATTAAAAAAAGGCAGCAACTAGAATTATTTTTGGGACCCTAAATTTATGCATTAAAATCGGATATCCAATTAGATCAGATATCTGATTTTTGTAAATAAAAAAGAGCCTTGTGGGCCATTTTGTGGATTCCAATGACCCACATTTTTCACATTCTAGTTTTTGTCAACAATCATGGGTTTTCAGATAGGTTGAGACAAATTTGTGCTTTTGAGAGATTCTTAAAGTCAAATATTACATTGTCAAACATTTAGGAGTATCTTTGTGGAGGTAAATGGGGAGTAGTAGTCATCAGAAGTCTAAACGTAAAAGAAATCTTTCAAATGACCAAATTAAAGTGTATAGAGAAAGAGATAGAGAAGGTCATAGGAGGAGAAGACAAGGCATGTTAAATATTGCTAATGTTACTTCAAGTGAAGAGCAAATTGAATTTGAAAATGTTGAACAAGATATTGAAAATGAAAATGTAGATTTGAAAGTGAAAATGTTGAACATGTTGAAAATGTTGAAAGTGATAATGAAAATATTGAACATGGTGTGAGAATAGAAAGTGAAAATTTGGGAGTTGACAATGAAGGTGCCCATAATTTTGGTTTAAATATGAAATTGTTTGACATTGGAGGTGAAAATGTAAAAAATTTTGACATAGGAGGTGAACATGTGGAAAATTTTGACATTGGAGGTGAAAATGTTGAAAACTTTGACATTGAAGGTGGAATTGCTCAACCAAGTGAACAATATGTAACACCTAATTACTTTATAAATGAAGACCCTCTCATGGATGAAATACAAATTCCAAATCCAAGACCTTCAAGAACCCCAAAATGGTTACTTGAAATTGATGAGAATATTATTGTGAATCTTGAAGGCAAGAGGTCAACAAGAACCATTCGATTATGGGCTACACAACTTTTCAACCAAAATTTTAGCAATAAGACATTGACCGAGCAATTCCAACTTTTTGTTCAATTGCTAAAGATGATAAAGATGTGACCATTGCTAAACAAATTGAAGATTCGTATGAACAAGAAGATGGAGAGAAATTCTATTATTACCAAAAATCTACTTAATACTCTCAATTCTATTAGAAAGAATACCAAGGAAATAGATAAGAGAGTCACTCGAAGAGTGATTACAACCTCCTTAGTAAGCCATCAATTGAGGAAGGCTCATGAAATGAGACAAACCTGTGTTGATTTGAACATAAAGCATAAAAATTTGGATAGAGCACTTGCATGAAGACAAAGACTTGACGATCCACTTCAACATGATACATGGGCTTTTGGTGGGAGGCTTCCACATGTTGATAGAAAGTTGACTGACAATGTGAAGGAGGAAATTCAACAATTTTGGCACTCTAATTCAAGATTATCACCCAATGTAAAGGATGTTTTGAAATTAAGAATTGACAACCGAGACCGCACACCACATCCCAAACATTTCTTGGAATCAAGCCAAACAATGTTGTACAAAATGTTTTGTGAAGTACATCCAACTTTGCAAATATCATAAAGGACCTTTTAATCTTTGAAGCCATTTTATTGTGTACCTCTTAAGATTTGTAATACTTGTTGTTGCAAGTACCATGTGGAGTTTTCAATGTACCATGAGAACTTTGTGAAAAATTGCAAAATGAGAATGATGAAAAGGAATCACTTAATGATATGATAAGCAAGTTGAAACAAGAGAACATGACAACAAAGAATGAGATGTAGGATATGACTATGAGATTTTGCAAAGAGATTGAGGATAAGATGAAGAAACTGACACCCAAAAAGAAGAAGAGGACAAACAAAGACTTGGCCCCTCTTGATATACTATTGAATGAAATTACAGAGGAAGGTAAATTGGAAAATATAGAGAAAATATATGACACTTTAATAGCTGATGAAAAAGAACAAGTTGAAAATAGTGTTATATTGCATATGGATATGTATAAGAAGTTTTTGATGGAATAGTAAATGAAATTCCAGATGAACTATTTAAGAGACTAGAAGCAAGAAGACAAGTAGTAATAGAACTGGACACGAAAATAAAGATTGGACTATCTAGCATCACTGCGGAAGGAAGTATCTGAGGCACTAAAACAAGGACAGAAAACATCAGCAGAGCATTTGCAGCATCTCACCGGTATAGTGAAGAGAATAGAGACAACAATAAAGGATAGCAAGAAGTTTATGGACAGTATAAACTTGATTTTGGGAGATCTTTTTCAAATTGTAACAACCCAGTTACAAGGTGGAAACTACAAACTATACTGACATCTTGACAACCTTTGTCATTGATGCCAAAGGGGGAGTAGTGGGATGAGAAAATTCAATATCATAGGAATCATATGCTCAGGGGGAGCACACACATTTTTGGTAACATTTTTTGGACTTCGCATTTTTGGATACATTTTTTTTGAAATTTCTCATGAGTGTTGCCATCAATGTCAAAGGGGGAGATTGTTGGCATATGCACACTCCAATGAGACATTGTATGTGATTGAAGGTTTTGTCATTGATGCCAACCTTGCAATCCTATGGCACTGGCAAAGGTATTATACCAGCATCAACAGATCACACTCTACACCAGCACTTAGGACACCAGCACCAACACAAAGAAAAGAAGTATACCGGCACAGAGGCCGACAAGATTATGCTATATTATTATTGTAAAAACTTTGTAAGCCGACTTGGCAAATTGTAAAATGACTCTTATATATAAAAGAGATCATTGTAGACATTTTGTAATGAATGAGGAACATTGAGGAAAAATATTAGGCAGACCTATTATGCAAAATATAGGCTAAGGGTTTATGTAAGAAGAAGAGAAGCAACCGGTACTAGATTAGGCATTATAGATGCTATTGTAAAGCAGTACAAGATATTGGATTTGTATAATCCTCATTGTAAGTTAGTGAGACTTCCCATTGAGCAGTGAGCTCTAGGAAGTTGGCCTTCCTGCATGTGTAGGCCCCTATTGTAAGTAATATTCTCTTATTGGCCAGTGAGTGAATATTGTGGGTCACAAATCCCACTGAGGTTTTTCGCACACCGAGTTTCCTCGTTAAAACCTTGTGTTATGGTGTGCTTTTCATGTGGATGTTCTTAATTCTATTTATTACATTATTTCTTGCATACCGGTACACTGTTATAATATGTTCTGCATGTTTAATTTAAGAAATTCTATACATCGGTCAGATACTGATTCACCGCCCCCTCTCAGTATCTGTGGGATTCCTAACAGAACTTTTATGCCATATTCATTATATGATGCATACTAATAAGATGTTGCAAGAGTGTGGTGCAATGTTATTTCCAAGATCATCAAGAGACTTGCAAGATCTATTTTTATGCCCTAGAGATGATGGCTGCTATTTTTATAGAAATGATTGTTTGAATGAGAAGTGCTCACAATATGGTGTGTTGTCAAAGTTTGTTTCATGTTTTCATGAGGGCAGCGAACACGAGTTTGGAAAGAATAATGTTGAGAAAAAAAGATATGAGACAGTGAAATATACTTTGAAGAGTGGAGGTGAAGGTTCTAGATGCAAATTAGTCTCAAGAGAAGTGACTGTTGTTGATTTTATTTTAGATTTTAAGGAAAATATTTTCTACAAGTATGCAAGGCACACCCATAGGTCTTAGTGGTTGGATCAATAGTTTAGGATGTGTAAGAACTCTTTCCCGATTGACACTATTGTATCGGTGGTTGATTTTGCAGAGAAGTATACATTGCAACCATAGAATGAGGTACAGTCTCAGTACTATAATTTAATCTAGATTGCTATTTTTATTCACATTACATATAGACATGCTCCTGATAGTACAAAAGAAGACAAAAATATAATAAGGGAGTATCATTTTTATATGAGTGATGATAGATCACACTCCTCTGAGTATGTGCAACATTCTTTCGAGAATTTTTTGAGTTCTTGCATGAGAAAGATATTGCAATTGATCAACATCTCATATGGTTAGATAACTGTACGGGTCAATTCAAGAATGCCCGTATGTTTTATTGGCTAAGTAGAATGCATGTAGAGAGGTGTATATCTCATATTTGGGGTTTTTTTGAGGTAGGGCATGTGAAGGGGGAGCATGATGGAGCGGGTGCATGTTTGAAGAGAGCTCCAGTTAAGGAGCAATTGAGGATTTCAGGTGCAAAGTTCTCTGATGTACGTTCTATTGTTGATTGGTGTAGTTCAACATTGTCACATGGAGGTACTCTTGATTTAGCAGTGACCAGATTATTTTGGTTTGTTGAGGAGGGCACAGTGGGAGATAGATTGGATTGTCAAATAATTAAAGATTCTTCAAAGATGCATTCATTTCTCAGCTCATATGCAAGTACATGGACCATTTGGACACGAGCGTTGGCTTGTTTTTGTCAGAGTTGTGTTTAGTGTGATTGGGATCAATCAATTCAAGTGAGTGGGTTGATACATGGGTTCCACAATATCTAACTCCTTTATCTCAAACAATATCCTTGTCAAACAATGACAGTGTAAGTTGACTTGAGTATGATCGTCTGTCAAATCTTGTACAACTAGGACATGTTTTTGCAGTTGTTGCACCGCAAGGGAATGAAGATAGATCAGAATATTGGTTGGCATGATGTGTACAAGGAAAACAGAAGCTAACATAACCAGTGACAGATGATGATGGGTTCACATATCCTACAAGTTTAGTTGTTATTGTGGGAACTTGGTTGCGAACATACATGATTAGAAATAATGGCATATCGGTATTTGAAGACTACGAGAGACACAAAACCATTCTCATGTATTCACACCTTATTATAGCTACAAATGTCAAGTTGTTGAAGCATCAAGCAAAGCTGAAGACCAAAGAGCCATGGGCAGTGACTACTACTAATCATGAAGCATTACTGGATACTCTTAAGCAAAGAGATGACCCTTCAAGCACACTTGAGTAGTAGGTCTTTAATGGTGTCTTATTTTTTTTTATCATGCATTTCATTTCAAACAATGATCATAAAACTTTAATGTTCAAGTTTGTTACATGTCTATTAAGGTTGTGTTCAGAATGCAGATCTATTGATGAACCTTTTATTTGTAACATGGTTTTTGCATGCACGTAGTGGGAACACACGATATAATTTGAAGGGACGTATTTTGCAACATGACTTATTATCATGCATTTGATGAGCATTACAATTTTTGATAATATAAAACACTATTTGAAATTTTTTGATGATATAATTATCTCAAAACCTTTATGCTCATGCAGGTCTTTTTGATGTTATACAACACTATCACATTATGATTTTTGTGTCAACATAGTGGGTTCACTCATTATAATTCAAAGGGACATATTTTTATGATATATAATCCCACCTTTTCATTTATTATCATGCATTTCAGTTGAAGTGATTATCATAAAGCCTTTATGTTCATGCATACATTTTATGTGTAGACTAACAATTCTTAAAAATACAGGTTCATGCTAGATCATTCGTTGTTGACTAGTTTACTCTTGATGATGGTACATATTCCTTGGGGTTATCAATATTTAGCTACTTTTTAAGTTTTATTTTCAAGAACTACAAAAAATTACAGCCAAACACAACACCGTATGCTCTGTGTGCATTAATGAGATTAAATTTTGTGTGTAAACACTAAGTCCCTCACTTTGTCAATATGATTAAATTTTTTAAACTTTCACACACTATGTCAAGTGAATGTATTTCCATTCAGAAATGACAATATCTACCATCGTCTTCAACCATGTAGAGAATGCAGTGAGAAATGCAGTGAGAAGGGATTTAATCAACATGCATCTTTCTTCAAAGTTATGCTTGTAGACTTTGCAGAGAAACTGGTAAGTTTCATAATTATACAATCTTGTACGTCTTAAAAATGTTTCAAATGATCTATTTATAATTTGACAAAATAATTTGTATTGTGTTATAATTTGTTTCTTGTAGCACATTCATTCCGCATAAAAAGGTTGCGTATTTTGGTCTTCATTTATATGCAGGCATTGCTCTATGCAATCTTTTCTCTTAGGACATGAGGATGTCTGATGCAAATAAAGTGGGATGTTGTATTTGTATATGGATGTGAATTGATGTAACTTTTTTATGATGATATACGATGTCCATGAGCAAACCGGTTTAGTTATATTGATGATATACAATGTATCTGTACATGAGTACGTTGGTGTAGTTGTATTGATAATGCTGAAAAATCATGTTTGCATATTCATTCATCAATGTCACATGCAAGTGTAATGGTAATTATGTGTATACAATACATGGAACTATTGATGATCATTATGTGTCTATAGTGTAATGCTTGTTTATCTTTATTTTTTCATTGAATGAGTTTGATGATTTTTCCATCTACTGAAAAAATGCTCCTCTAATAAAACCACAGGGAATCTTGAAAAATCGAGATATACTTTTGTAGGGACCCCTCTCGTGGCCCCATAGGTTCAAATGGATTGTTCGCAGGTGTCGCGGATTTTGAGTTAGGGCCTGTCAAATTTTGACAATTTTTAGCACTTAGGGCGCTCAAAGGACGATGCCGGTAGGGTATGACCATGAGCGTTCGACCGAGTGGGGGGGGGGCATAAAATAGGAGCATGCATAGGGTAAGAATGCCTAACTGGACATGTTAGAACCAATGTTTCATGATCACGCCGAGAAAAACAAGAAATTGGCCACGCAACAACATTTGATTGAATGAGACTGACGATTTTTCACCAACTGAAAAAATGTTGCCCTAATAAAATCGTAGGGAATCTTCAAAAACTGAGTAGGCTTTTGTAGGGACCCCTCTCATGGCCCTGCAGGTTCAAATAGATTATTTTCAACTACCACGGACTCCAAGTTAGGCCCCATCAAAGTTTGACAATTTTTAGCACTTAGGGTGCTCAAGGAACGACGCCAGTAGGGTATGACACCGAGCATTCAACCGAGTGTGGGGGGGGGGGGAAGAAGAATTCATAGGGTAAGAATGCCTAACTGGACATTTTGGAACTGACGGTTCATGATCATGATGAGCAAAACAAGAAATTGGTTATGCGACAACATTTGATTGAATGAGACTAGCGATTTTTTCACCAATTGAAAAAATTTTGCCCTAATAAAACCATAGGGAATCTTGAAAAACCGAGATAGGATTTTTTAGAGACCCCTCTCATGGACCCGTAGGTTCAATTGAATCATTAGTAGGTGCCATGGATTCCAAGTTAGGGCCCATCAAAGTTTGATAATTTTTAGCAGTTAGGGCGCTCAAGGGACGACGTCGGTAGGGTATGACCCCGAGCGTTTGATCAAGTGGGGGTGCAAAATAGGAGCATGAATAGAATAAGAATGCCTAACTAAACATGTTGGAACCGATGGTTGGTGATCACAATGATCAAAATGAGAAATTGGCCACGCAACAACATTTGATTGAATGAGACTGACAATTTTTTCACCAACTGAAAAATGTTGCCCTAATAAAATCATAGGGAATCTTGAAAAACTGAGATAGGCTTTGTTAGGTCTGACTAGGAAAGCTAATGTACTTAGAGGGGAGGGGTGAATCAGTACTTCAAAACTTTTCTCGAAAAACAATTTGATTAATAAACACAAACTAAGTATTGTTGATCTCATAAATATGTAATACTGAAGCATAATCATAGAAATAACATCCATAAGAATTTCACTCCATACCACAAAGATTTTTGGTCACACAGAAACTCTTGGTTAGACAGAAAAACTATGGTGGGGATGGCACCCACAACTTCACTACTGTAGTAATCAAGATTGCTCGGTTAGAGCTACATGTTTAGCTATTTCTGATAGCTTACCCTGTTAGGAGTATAAAGATCTTTAGATCTACCTTGCTAAAGGATTTTATAAACACTTTTACAAAATGTTGTACCTTGTTAAACACTTTACAATTTATAGACTTTATTAGAGTCTTTTACCCTGTTAAAGGTTTCTAACACAACTTAATAATTCAATCAAAATCTTTTACAAAATATCTGCAACTTCACATCTGAAATGTTATAGCAGACTCTATTTGCTCAATATGAAATTACCTTGCTCATGGCATTCCTCGGTAATTGATAAATCAACTCGGTAACCAACTTCTGTATACTCTGTCCCTTAAACTGTTCTCTAAAACCTTCTCGGTAACCTCTGAATATCTCTGTCAATCTTGTTTCATTACTATATCATCTCATCATATCTTCTCTCCTGATTTTTCATTTTCATCTCATACCATATTCTCAAATCATTTTGTTTATATAGATCTCTGAGATGGTGATCTGTTCATGCTTCAATCATAAAAACATGTTTTATTGAATGAATAAACATAGAAATTATTTCATTGGATATTCTTCCTCAAAATCATACAAAATCTTTAAATGCAATTTCCTATGTAATAATGGTTTCATCTTCTTGAATCTTGTAACATGTTTCACATGTGTGTCCAGGTTCATTGAATCTGGTAACATGTTTCCACTCAGTTCAGATTAACTCGGTATACCTTCTTTGTTGCTTGGTAGACATTCTATATTTGTCTTGATTCATAGCTTGGTGTATATTATCTCGATGAATTGTCTTTCTTCTGTAACTGACACCGGTAGCCTTGGTATTTACCGATTGGACTTTTCGGTAGCATTAACCGACTAGAGTATGTAGGATGACTTTGGGCATAAAACTAATGACAACTTAGTAAATAGTAACAATCTCCCCTTTTGACATTAGTTTGGTATGTTTGACAAAACTCCTTTCAAATTCATAACACAAAATCTATATACTTGCAAAATAAACTGAAATGATAGTATATGCATTGTTCATATACATAATCAAATACATACTCAAATACATACTCCCCTTATCAATATTTTGTACATAACTTGATGTTCCATACTCTGTATTTCATGCTCCTGATGTTCCATGCTCCCCCTGTCCATTTCAATTGTACACTCGGTATATATGATAAACTTTGTACACTCATATACTCTGTATACTCGGTACACTCCCCCTTTTTGACAAACATCAAAACTAGTTACCATTTGGTGGGGGCAACTGATCAAAAATATATTTATACTTTGTATGAGCGTCTGTAAGAGCGTTGGTAAGTGCATCCTTGACACTTTCCATTAGTGAATTCTGAGCTGTAATATCAGCTAACAATGTGATCAAACCATCTAAAGTGCTTCCCTCTACTTGAGTGGACAATTGGGTAGCTCGGTTGATCTGCTCTTGAACTGATGACAAATAGGGAATAAATAATGTTTGAAGAGTCATGATATCCATCCTTATTTTATGCTCTTCATTATGAAGTTCTAACTATTGAGCCATAAGAGTTTGTAGCCTTGTATAAAAATTCTAAAGAGAATTTGGCTTGGTAGTCAATTTATTTGAGAGATCGGTAATCTCTTTTTCAATGACTTCAGTCCTATTCTGGAAATCTTTGATAAAGAATGAGAATGTACATAACTTTTGGAATAAATAAATAATATGCTTGAGTTGAGGAGACAACTCACCAATGATTTCAATAAGCTTTGTTTTACCTATAGCAATTGCTTTCTACACTTCTTCAATCATCTTGGTAGTTAGCTCTTTATCTTTCAATTTGCTAAGGTATTCTGATGCTTCTACTCCTGATGCCTCCAATTGAGTGAGTAGTTCATCCAATTGCATATGGATGGAAGCATCTTTATTTATGGTAGCTTCAGGTATCATGTCTGTCAATAATGTTTTGACCTTCTGAAGTACTTAGTTATTTTGCTGAATAGCTATCTATCTTTCCTGCTCTGCTTTGGCTTTACAAAGCTCACCAAATTCTATCAATGCTTGCCCTTTCAATTTTGCAATGTCAACATTCGGCAACACAATAGGCTTTGATAGATCTATCTTAAAACTGTGTCTCTTTTCTTTCTTCTCATTTGATGATGATGCCTTCACCGGTTGAATGGGTACAATGGCTTTGGAGACTTGTCTTTCCTCAGTATGTTGCTCGGTAGAGGAAACACTTTTGTCGGTTCTTGTAGCCTCTGTTGTATCCTTTGGTGTTTCCTTGCTCAGAGTTTTAGTGACAACTATCTCAGTGCTTGATGGTACTTGGGAAGTTTGCTCACCGGTGGCCTGAGAGGTAGATTCATCTTATTTAGTTGTTTGACCATCTGTACCTTGATCTGTGTCCTGAGGGTTCTCAACTGAAACTTGTTGGGTGATTGGAGGATAGGACTTAACCTGTTCCAAAACTAATTCACTTGATACCAGTTTGGCATAGGTGCTTCCTTCTATCATCTCTTCTTCCTATGCATCAGTGTTTATTACATCCTCATCTAACTAAATAGTGGAAGCAGGATCTTGCTCGGTGATGTCAACTATCTCTACTTCACCTTTTGGCTCTTTAGTCTGAATTCTGAATATTTCCTTCCATTTTTCTTTAGTTTCATTTTCAACTTCAAGATAGTGGCCATTCATCATTTTCAAGGCCCTTTGTTTTACTTGAAAATTTGTCTAGTAGTTTTTCAAATGATCTCTTATGTCATCTACCGACATATCTGGAAAGATATGTACCAAAACTCTCTCTTATTTGCTTTTCTGAGTCCATAGCATATTTCCATCTATTATCAATATGTGAGTACAATGCTTTTGGAAGAAAACCAACCACTTCCACTGGAACTAATCAGAACTTGAGAAGTGTACAAATTACTATCTCTTCTATTTGCCTCTTCTCTTCTTCTATTCTAGAGTCATATTTTACATATCTAAATGACCCAAATCCACCATATTGCTTTAATTTTGCACAAAAATTGTCAACACTATGTACATCTTCCTTTGTGCTTTTTACAATCTGAAATTTATTTACATCTTCTAACTCTGTGTCACTTGCCTCTTTATTCAAAATTAGTCTCTTGGGCTTCTTTGTATAAGTTTATGTAACCTTAGGCATTGCTACATTCTTTTGCTTCTTACCGGGTGACACAGTAGATGATCTAGTGTTCGGTCGCTTTACTAGTAGGGTCGATGATACCTTGGTTGTACCCTGTTTCTTTCTTTTCAAAATTTTTCCCTTTGGCAATTCGGTGCTCAGTGTAATTGCTACTTCTTGAGCTTTAGATTCTTCCTCGATCAAAAGTTGATCATTATTCCTACTTGTTGGCTTAGTAGGTGTGGAGGTAGAACCTTCTCCAAATTTTTCAATTAAATCCTTGATAATTCTACTAGCTTTTCTGGCAACCTTCGGTACTACAATGCTCATTTTTACTTTCTCTTTTACCTCTTCATAGGTACCATATCTGATCTCAGTAGCATGCCTTGGAAGTGCTAAAAAGGCATCTATCTGTTGTTGAGCAATGTCAAAATCTATCTCATAACCCATAGGTGGTAAAGATTGAGTCCTGGGTTCTACTGCGTTGACATAACAGTAGTCGATATCCACTTCAAAACATATAGTATCCTTGTACTTTTCCACTAGCTGAGGTGGAATCCTATACCTACTATGCATCTTTTCCTGGAATCTATTGAAGTAATTATCCATTATCATATTGAAATTATCACCTAGTTGATTGAAGAAATCATTTATTTGATGGGAGATTGGTCAGTGTAACTCCCAAACAATGTTACCGACTGACGGAAAGAATTTATGAAAATAGAAGAACATACACACTAGGAGTGACCCAAACTTTAGTGTGTTGGCAGTATTCTTCTTCTTTGGTTTCCTTATTGTATTGAGATTTTCAAAAATATTCTTCAATAATACTTCACATAAATCAATATGCATACCCTTTTTAACAATTTTATAGGCCAAATCTATAGCTGCACACGGTACACTATTTTCTCTTGCAGACTGGAAGAAACAATAACCAATAACCCTAATAGAAAAATTGAGTTTTGCATCAGTCACATTGTTCAACTTAAGACCTCTACAATCAGACTCAACTCATGTTAATGTTATCAATTCCTTTTGTGAAATCATCTTCTGTGCTCGGGCATGGTCAAATATAGGGTATCCGGTTATCATGTGAATAATCTCCTTGGTGATCTTGAAAGGCTGATCCTCTAACCACATAAAATCATCATGCACTCGGCTCAAGACAAATTTGACCCATTGGGGTTAGAAGACTCGAGGATAAGTTAGGGCTTTGGTCAATCCCTTAACTTTGATATGCTCATATTTGCTATCTATAATTCCATCAGTGCACAATTCATCATACATATCCCTAATTTTAGTATGACCTAGCTCTTCAATTCAGTATTTGGTATAAAATCTAACATCTTCGATCAACAGAACCCTATCCGAAATAAGAGAGAATGCAGTTTTCTCATCGGGTTTGGATGCCACTTTGGGAGGTAAGGTGTATTTCAGTGTAGGCTTCTCAATGGTCTCTACTACAATGGGTTTTTGTACCTTTGGAGCCATTTCAAACTTGAAATTTTACTTACAAAATAGCTTAGGGTTTCAAATAACCAGAAAATGCTTCCAACTTAGTAAATACTATGCAAATATTCACAACTGGTTTTGATCGATTAACTGCTGAAAATGTGTTTTAGATTATGCTAAATACCTTGAATTCGCTCTTGGAAATGTTTGATCGCCTTTGATTTTCTTTTCTCTACACTTTGAAAACTGGTAAGTGAAAAATGACCACGCAAAGTACTTTAAATACCTCCTTTTGGCCTTATCGGGTTTCGTGCGTTTAGGTATAATAGGCATTAAATGTACTCGGTTCCACTAAAATGACTATCTGCCTTACAAGCTTTTGTTGAAATGTGGTGACTGATCAGCAAAGTACTGTACACTCAGCATGTATCCTTGTCGGGGTCCGGGGCTGTGCCGGGCCCTGGGTGGGGGTTTGGGGGCAGCAGTCCCCAAAGCGGGTGAAGCTCGCTACGAGGGTTCGGGGGCGGTAACCCCTGAGAAATTTTTTTTTGCCATTTTTTTGTTGATGAAAACCGACATTGTAATAAAACCCTAAAAAGGCTGACTTTGTTTGTTGCCCTAAAAATGCATGTTATAAGCGGCTTGGATGCTTAAGGCATTGTAATATTGATGTACTATTTTTGCTAGATAATAAGAAAGATTGGACGACTGTGTATGGTGGACGTAACCCATTCTGGGTGAACCACGTTAAATCTCTGTGTTATCTATGTCCTATTTTATTCCTTTATCTTTTGTATTTAAATCTGCATATAATTGTTAGTTCATATTTGCTTCGGATCTGCTTGAAACCCTAACAGATATTTTCTGACTAGACAGGTTAATACATTTACCGACTTCTCTGATAATTCAAAAGACTAGATAATATTTCAAAATTTTTATTACATCTTAGCTATGCAAATTTTGGGAATTATGTTCATGATTAAATAGGAACTGTTAAGATCTAACCTTGTGAGAATCTAGTCCCTCCATACCTTTATTGATTAGTTCAAAGTAGATGCACCTAACTCGGTAGGTAAGGTGCTTCCTTCATTAGTTGACACATTTTCCTTCTTTTTCCAAAATTTCTGTAATTTGCTTCTTATTTCCTCAATATCCCCTCTGGGTTGATCTCTACAGTCTTTAGCCAAGTGTCCAACTTTGTGGTAATGAAAACATGCCATTTTGGGATTTCTCCATGATCTCCTGTTGTTCATTCCAAACCTTATCATACAATTTGCACTTATATGTCTGTATCTTCCACAACATTCACACCATATTCTTGTATTGTAATCCCATGGTACTGAAGTGTATTGTCGATTGAGATCTGTGCGAGTTTGGTAGCTTCCAGTGTTTGCTCGGTGTGGAGTCCACATATAGTTTTTCTGCTTAAACCAACATTTCTCGGTATTGTGTCCATATCTATTGCAATTTTTGCAAAACCCCTTGAATTTTGCCTTTTGATAATTGTTAACAGACTTTGTCCTACATTGCTTAGATGTGTGACCACACTTATTACAATTATAACAATAACCATCAAACCTAGTAACATTCGGTTGCTTACCTTTTCTAATCCAGCAAACGTTGGCAGTATGTCCTTGTTTTCCACAGTAGTTGCACATAGGCTTCTTGTCCTTCATGTTATGTTTGTTTCTAGCTTTCTTTGATGATTCTCCTTTCTCGGTGGTGTTGATCCCTTTCTCGGTAGAGTTGTTTCCTTTGTAACCGAGTCATGTAGATTTGTTGGGTGTTCTCATATTTAGTTGCTCATCCAACATTCTCGACACTTCATAACTTTTCTTTAGTGGTTCTTTTGACTTCTTTTCTACTTCAAGTTCATCGGTCAATCTTGATAATTCAAGTTTCAATGCTTGGTTCTCATTTTCCTTTAGAGTAGCTTCATGATGTGCATAATCCAATTGATCAGATAGATTATGTTGAACTTCAATCATCCTTGATATTTCATCATTAGACACCATTGCTTCTAGCTATTGTTTTTCTCCTTCTATATTTCGCATATTATCTTCTGTTGTTCTCAATGCATCAAGATTTTCAGTCATCTGTGTGCTGAAATACTCATGTTCCCTTCTCATTGCTTTTAGCTGTTCATTAAGTATTTTGTTCTTTTCTTTCAACTCTGCAATCATTTCTTCAGATTCTTTTGATATGTTGTTCTCAGATGATGTCTCCATTTGTTCCACCAACTCTTGTGAGTCCTGTAAATCATCAAACAATCTTCTTCTTACTTTCAGTGACCTTTGCATTTGTCTCTACATATCTACAATCACTTGATTAGCATGATCCAAATCTTCTTGAAGATTCACAATTCTGCGTGATTGTTTATAGCCTTCCATTGATAGGATCTTTCTCTTTAGGTTGTTAATCCCTTTACCAAGAATTTCACTCGGATACCAATTGTTAGGTCTGACTAGGAAAGCTAATGTATTGAGAGGGGAGGGGTGAATCAGTACTTCAAAACTTTTCTTGAAAAATAATTTGACTAATAAACACAAACTAAGTATTGCTGATCTCATAAATATGTAATACTGAAGCATAATCATAGAAATAACATCCATAAGAATTTCACTCCATAACACAAATAATTTTGGTCATGCAAAAACTCTTGGTTAGAGAGAAAAACTGCGGTGGGGATGGTACCCACAACTTCACTATTGTAGTAATCAAGATTGCTCGGTTAGAGCTATATGTTTAGCTATTTCTGATAGCTTACCCTGTTAGGAGTATAAAGATCTTTAGATCTACCTTGCTAAAGGATTTTATAAACACTTTTACAAAATGTTGTACCTGGTTAAAGGCTTTACAATTTATAGACTTTATTAGAGTCTTTTACCCTGTTAAAGGTTTCTAACACAACTTAATAATTCAATCAAAATCTTTTACAAAATATCTGCAACTTCACATCTGAAATGTTATAGCAGACTCTATGTGCTCAATATGAAATTACCTTGCTCATGGCATTCCTCGGTAATTGATAAATCAACTCGGTAACCAACTTCTATATACTCTATCCCTTAAACTGTTCTCTGAAACCTTCTCGATAACCTCTAAATATCTCTGTCAATCTTCTTTCATTACTATATCATCTCTTTGTATCTTCTCTCATGATTTTTCATTTTTATCTCATACCATATTCTCAAATCATTTTGTTTATATAGATCTCTGTGATGGTGATCTGTTCATGCTTTGATCATACAAACATGTTTTATTGAATGAATAAACATAGAAATTATTTCATTGGATATTCTTCCTCAAAATCATACAAAATCTTTAAATGCAATTTCCTATGTAATAACAGTTTCATCTTCCCGAATCTTGTAACACGTTTCACATGTGTGTCCAGGTTCATTGAATCTGGTAACATGTTTCCACTCGGTTCAGATTAACTCGGTATACCTTCTTTGCTACTCGGTAGACATTCTGTATTCGTCTCGGTTCATAGCTCAATGTATATTATCTCAGTGACGTCTTTCTTTTGTAACCGACACTGGTAGCCTTGGTATTTACCGACTAGACTTTTCGGTAGCATTAACCGACTAGAGTATATAGGATGAATTTGGGCATAAAACTAATGACAACTTAGTAAATAGTAGCAGGCTTTTGTAGGGACCCCTCTCATGGCCATGTAGGTTCAAATAGATCATTTGTAGGTGCTATGGATTTTGAGTTAGGGCTCGTCAAAGTTTGACAATTTTTAGCACTTAGGGCACTCAAGGGACGACGCCAGTAGGGTATGAATCTGAGTGTTTGATCAAGTGGTTGGGGGGGGGGGGAATAGGAGTATGCATAAGGTAAGAATGCCCAGTTGGAATTGATGGTTTGTGATCACAACGAACAAAATAAGAAATTGGCCATGCGACAACATTTGATTGAATGAGACTGAAGATTTTTCACCAACTGAAAAAATGTTGCCCTAATAAAACCCTAGGGAATCTTGAAAAATCATGATAGGATTTTGTAGGGACCCCTCTTGTGGCCTTTTAGGTTCAAACAAATTATTTGTAAGTACCACGGATTCTGAGTTAGGCCTCGTCAAAGTTTGATAGCTTTTAGCACTTAGTGCACTCAAGGAACAACGCCAGTAGGGTATGACCCCGAGCGTTCAACTGAGTGGGGGGGGTGGGGAATAAGAGCATGCATAGGGTAATAATGCCTAATTGGACATGTTGGAATGGATGGTTCGTGATCATGATGAGCAAACCGAGAAATTGTCCACACGACAACATTTGATTGAATGAGATTGGCGATTTTTTCACCAATTGAAAAAATGTTTCCCTAATAAAACCGCAGGGAATCCTAAAAAACCAAGATAGGATTTTGTAGTGACCCCTCTCATGGACCCGTAGGTTCAAACTAATCATTCATATGTGCCACAGATTCTGAGTTAGGGCCCATGAAAGTTTGATAATTTTTAGCACTTAGGGCACTCAAGGGACGACATCGGTAGGGCATGACCCCGAGCATTCGACTGAGTGGGGGTGTAAAATAGGAGCATACATAAAATAAGAGTGCCTAACTAGACATGTCAAAACCAATGGTTCATGATCACGATGAGAAAAATGAGAAATTGGCCATGCGACAACATTTGTTTGAATGAGACTGACGATTTTTTCACCAACTAAAAAAATGCTTCCCTAATAAATGTTAGATATTTGGTTAGTCCCAAAGACACTGAGAGGGGGGGTGAACCAGTGTCTGACTGGTAGATGAAATATTTAAACTTATTTGCAACTTTACAACTCAAACTAATATACCGGTAATCAAATAATAATTTAGTAAAGAGAAACAAAGGAATAAGCATCAATGCACACCATAACACAGATATTTTTGGCAAGGAAACTCGGTAAGGGAAAAACCTTAGTGGGATTTATGACCCACAATATTTACTTACTAGCCAATATGAATAAATATTACTCAGTACAATAGGGGCTTGCACATGCAGGAAGTCCAACTACCTAGAGCTCACTGCTCAATACAAAAATGGAGTCTCATTGACTACACAATCGGATGGTTAAATCCAATAACAATGTACTGCTCACAATAGCATCTGCAATGCTAGATTTAGTACCGGTTTAAGCTCTGTCTGATACCTCTGCCAGAACCTTTCTTCGCTCTGTTTTGCTTCTTATTCACTCTTAAGATAAATACATCAAAATGCATATACAATTATTTGCTCTCATAACCTATCACATATTACCGCTTCCTTACATTACCTATCATATACATACATACATTAAAAATTACCTAAAGATCTCATACATATATGAGTCTTTAAAATACATCATGTCGGCTATACAAATATAATATTACATTACAATACAATTCACATAAACAATATTATTTCCAAGTCGGCTTGGACTGCCAGTATAATCTGTTGCAGGTGTAACTAGATGCCGGTGTGAATAAACCTCGAAGTGACTGTTGGTGCCAGTAGGTGAAGTCTTTTGCTAGTAGAACCTTTGAACCCTGTTACTAGTTGGTTGCCATCAATGACAACATCAACCATTCTTATCTGAGTGTATAATGCCAACAATCTCCCCCTTTTGCATGGATGGCAACACTCACGAGAAAAATCAAAACTAATATCCAAAATTTGAAGTCCAAAAACTGAGAGTGCTCCCCCTAAGCAAATGATCTCCTTCTGTATATTTTTCTCATTACACAACTCCCCCTTTGACATAAATGACAAAGGAATATCAAAAGTATCAAAAATTCAAAATTTACCTATAAACTTATAGCTGGTTATGTACAATCTAAAAAATGTCTGCCAAAACCAAGTTAAGACCTTGTAAAAACTTTGTATTGTTAGAAATTATAGTCTCTATCAGCTGGATTATCCTAGTGAGACAATGCATCTACTGCTCTGGTGATCTTTCTCCTTGAATAGTTTCCTTGGATACCTCATTCTGCTGTGTTAACAAATTATCCAATCTAGGACCAAGTTTGTTCTTTAACTCCCGGGTTTTCATTTTCAACCTTGCTTTCTCTCTTTCCAGTTTCTCAATCTTCTGTTCATAATTAGCCATCTCTTGATCCAAAACTGATGTGAGTTCCAAAGAACCAATCATATTGTCAACAATGTCATCAATTTCTTTCTGTGTTTTCTATATTTGCTCATCAATAGCTTCTGTTAGGTGGTGAAGTTTGCATGCTTCCCTGTATTCCAAAATGGTGGAATTCAGTGCCAGTAACAATGAATCAATCTGTTGTGTGCAATCCTTTATTGTTTTGTCAAAGAATTTATCCTTCTCCTTATTAACTCTTTGCTTAATGGTCTCCTCATTTATCTTATCTATAGTTTGAATGTTAGAAGAAATGAATTTGGACAATGTGTCCAATTTACCTATAGACCCAACAATGTGATCCACCTTGCACACTGGTGCAACCATCTGCAAAATTGGTAAAGAATCATCAATAGCCTTAAATGCTAAGGCATTGCATTCTATTATCTTCTTAATGAAAAATAATAATACACTAGTAACGTTTGTTGGTCTGTAATCCATAGTAGAAGTACCAGGAGGAGTGCTAGGTTCTACAATATTTTTCTTCTCTTCTCCAGATACCTATTCAGTTACCTTAACCTCTTTTTTATCCACTTTCTCTTCCTTATTTTCACTCTTATCCTCATTCTTATTTACTGTCGATTTTGATTGTTTCTATTCTGGTTCCTTTTCTAGTCCTATCAGTATCTCAATATTCTGCTGAGTGTCAACAATCTTGACCAGCGATTCAGGTTTTTCAATATTAATAGCTTCCAATTTATTCTCCTCTGTAGTTTCCTTATCCATTACAATATTGATGTCCGGAGTGTCTGTTGTCCTCAAAATTTGATTCCCTTCAATGTCCTTAAGATAATATGGTCTAAACTGGGTGCAAAGAAAACATCAAAGATAAGGAAATTCCAGAGACAACATATGACAAGGTTTGATTAAACCTTCTACACTTCGGGCTTCTGTAGAGCCCAGGTGGGTATACCTCTGTGAATTAACTTCACACTTTTAAACAATAAACCCACAGCAAACCAGTCCAGAAAACCAGTGGATTTTTTCACCTTGAAATCAACTGAAAACAATGAATAGAAACTTTACTTAACTTCAACATTTCTGATCAACAAAGTATGCAATAAACAACCTAGATTAACACCAGTGCCTTATCCAAGGTTACAGAGTCACTTAAATTCAAATAAAACTTCTGAAACAATATATCCTTATGCTTCCCGTTGGCTTGGTTTCCACTAATCCTGATATATGCCTGGCACATACAAGAATTCAATCATTCTAGACTAAGCTATGGTCCTCAAAATTCAAAGTTTCCTCCAAAGAATTTACTGGTATGAGTGATCCCGCGTATTTAATTTCCCTTCTAAAGAGAAAAGCTAACAAACACTTATATTGAGATTGCTTTGCAATTCCATTCAAACTAAACAACCCTGGATTATTCAGAATAAAGACAGTAAATAAATTTGTGAACAAACGTGAAGACAACACATAACTTTTACTCAAAACCGATGGCCTGTATATTGATATTCATTTCAAAGAGTATTACAATAAATTCTGATTCTCCATTAGACTTAGAAAAGCTCAGATAAATTTCTACAGCGTTTTCTTACAAAATTTTGTGATCCCTCTCCCTCTAGTCCTGGTATCCATTTATAACAACATGGATGCACAAAGCTTCGGACTTCTCGAGGAGAGTTTGTTACAATTATTTCCAAAATTGATGAGGTTACAATTTTTACGTGAAACAGTTATGTGCTCTTTTCAGCCTCTGCAGTCTGTTCAACAGGTTGTTCAGTTGCAACCTCTTCTGGCTTTTTAGGGGCGCTCTCCAACTGCTCCGGATCATGGGTGGAATATTTAACTTCCCACTCATTATATGTCTCTTCTGTCGGCCATGAAAAATTAATCACATCATCTTTACTTTTAGTCAACCTTTTCCAAGAATTTCTCAGTTTGTTGACTTCTGAATTAAGAAAACTATAGTGTGATTTAATTTTTTCTATTTCCTGTATTGTTATAACAAAGAAAGAGGTATCATCAAGATCAATGATTCCCTTTACCCTTGCTGACAATTTGACTTCTATATCTTTAAGCCATATTTGCTTATCTTTCAACTGATCCGGATTGGCAAAAATTCCTGGGAGCAACTCACAAACTTGATCAGTGTATTCCTTCTTAAGTAATTTAACCCTTCTTTCCACATTATCCACTTCTGTTGCCAATTGCAATAAGATCTTAGCGATATCAAAAGTGGATTTGATAATGGGATTAGCTCTTGCTTCATCACAGGATACACACATGAACTCTAGATCTTGCTCCCTAGGCCTCCATCTGTCAAAAATGGGTGTCAAAATGGCCTTATCTCTCCTTAATTCATTCCATATCTCCATGACCCTTCCCACACTATTGTGAAGCAGTGAGGCATTTATAGTATCTGCAAAATTGGAGATTGTGGCTTTTATTTTCTCCTCATACTTCCCTGCATAAAAGGCCTGAGCTTGCTTTAGGTTCTCCAACTCTTGGGGAGTTATCTCAATCATTTGGGAGCTGGAAGGCGCAGGAGATGGTGGGAGCTCAATAATGGGGCTAGTAGGTGGAGGTCTTGCAGGAGAAGAGGCAATCATCAATGTTGAAGACTCACCTTGTTGGTGTTGTCCCATCAGCTAGCTCTGCAATTTGGCAATGATGCTATCCTTGCCTCTTACCTCCTCCTTGACACTGTCATAGGCCTTCAAAACTGTTTCCAATTTAATCTGGAGGGCCTCCTTTTCTTTAGCTTCCTTCTCAGCCACTGCAACACTAAATTTTGCAGTTTCTAGCACAGTGCTAGCAGCCTCTACTACCCCTGTACTCTGTACTCTTTTGACCATCAATCCACCAAGGTGACTTGACCCTGAAGTGTCTTTACCTTTCTTGTCCTCATTTCTTTTGAGGGACCACATAACTAGTGCAGCATTGTCCTTACTGAATGTAACCCCTTCCATGGGTTTAGTCTCTTTTCTTACTGCATCTAGCACCAGAGCATCAGCAATATTCCATTCTGGTAAAATGAGCACTCCAGCTTGTGCTACTAGATCCCTTCCCTGTTCAGGAGTGATGGTTTTGAATTCTTCCATCATCTCCTATTTTATTTCTTCTTCCACTGAGGCTGGATCTTTGTTAGGCTGCTTTGCCTTTCTTGTTTCACATCTAGCATTATATGTATCTATATGCTACTTCCAGACAAATTGCATGAATGCTTTAGATGTGACAAAGTTATCATCAGCTAAAAAGGCACTACTGGCCTTCTTTATCTCAGGATCCCACTCCTGGCCCTTAAGTTCAGTTGAGGTGATGTCCATTTGTGCTTCAGTGGGCTCTTCTGGCATCCCTTCTTCCACTTCATCATAAGTGTATGCAATTTCCCCCAAGCTGCCCAACTGCGAGAAGTATTCAGTTGCTGCTTGTTCATCTCCTATGTGGATAGGGGATTGGGATGGGGAATACAAGGGTGTATCTGATTGCACTTCCTTCCCCACCCTTTGCTTCTTTGGGCTGTCCTGGATGTCAATGACATCTTGCACCTTCCTCTTTCCTTTGGATGAAGAGGGCTCCCCTGTTGTAGGCACCAGCACACTGTAACCTGATTTCTTATGCAGGGTGTAGTCACCAGGAGGGATTGCTTTAGTGGAAGATGACTTGCCCAAAATCATTCTAGCCTTTTCAGGGTTGCTCTTAATTAAAAATTCCCTCTTTTCCTTTAGTGTTTGCATCACATCTTCGAAGCAAACAATCAAAAATTTTATTTTTTCTTCCAATGGGAAGAAGCTAGACAATGGGTCATAGCTAGCATCAAATTGATGCACAAAATCCAAGGCTTTCTTGTAAGCCACCCATTTTTCTTTCCTCAACTCCTGTTCATCTAAATCAAATTCATTCCTTATGAGGTCTTCAGGAAAGTGGAATTGATGAGGCCTACCTCTGCATGCTACCTTTTTCCCGAACACACCATTGTAGAAGTCCTCTGGATCAGCACATCTGGACACTGCAGTGGATAAATGGTAGGGTTTGAGGAAATCCTCAAAACAATTCCAGCCTCCCTTTGTAATTACAAATTGGTGGGCTATTGTAGCTGTAGGGAAAATAGTCCCTTTACCTCTACCTGTTAGCTCTGCCTCTTGTAGGCCACCAATTTGTCTAAGGATCTCAGCTATTCCCACTTTGAGAGGGACCTGGTATGGTAACAAAAATGGGGTGCCTCTGAAACCAAAAACTCTGAAAACCGTGGAGACTGGATATAAGTACATGTCACCCCAGTTATGAACAATTTTGATGTTCTCTGCGAATTCTTTTGGCCTTAAGAATTCCAGAAGAACCTTGGGGACTCTTAGGTTATCAGAGCAAAGGAGGGTTCTTATTTTGGATGCAAAATATTTATCGAACTTTAGGAAACTAGCATCCTCTCTGTCCCATGACAACACAGTGCTCCATAGTTGTACTGGCATCTTCTCTCCTTCCTTCTCTTTTACCAGGTCCATTCCACTGGCGAAATAATCACCACCTTTGAAGAGGAAAAGGTGCATCAAGAGTGAGTACCATCCGAATGGCCTATCCACCTTCCCATTTTTTATTCCTATCAACCCCCCATGGATAGCATCGGCAATATAAGAAGCATAATCAAATGTAATAGCAAGAGAAGGATTCAAAATCTGAACAATCATTAACAAGTAATGATTTGGCATATTTGCTTCAGCATCCTCTCCTAGAACTTGGCAAAGTGCCCAATACATGCCTTTAGCCCTTAAGGTAAACATACTCAATGAAAAAGGCTCTTGTGTGTTGGGCCCTACAACTGCTAACCCTCCTATTTTTAGGAAAAGTTCTTTAAGAGGCCCATTCCTAAGATGACTCCTCTGTGCACCGTACACTTGGGCTAATTGTGTGAAATTTATGGGTTCTAGGAAGTTTGTGAACTCATTGAGCCCAAACGCTGTTCTCAATTCCTCTGCCTTGATTTCCACAAGGGTTTTTCCATTAACATCCTAGATGCATCTTGTGACTGAATCATAGTTCAATGCCATTTGGGTTAACAAGTCTGTATCCATGAACACCCCTGGGACTACCAATTTCCCGACATCTAGTTCCCAAATGCTATTTTGAGGAGCAGGAGAATTCCTCATCCCAAATCCGATTCTGAACAGCCCCAACCCAGACAGTCCAACCTGTGGGTCTCTTAACCAATTACCTTTGTCATATAATCCTTCTCCTATCTTCAGACGGGGTGCCCTAGGCACTAACTCTTTGGCCTTTAATGCCTGGTTAGTTGACAATGTCAACTGTTCTAAAAAATCATCACATACACTTCGTTCTAAATAATTAACCTTGCCAGAAAATTCCCTTTTAGGAGCCATTGGAAAATACAAGAAAATGAATACACTCTTAAACAATCCTGCAATACGAGAATGATTTTATCTAAAAGCCACACAAGAATTGCTTCAAAACATGAGAGAACTTGATGCTTGCTTGAAGGAAATTGCTCTGCAACTGAACCGCTTGCTCTGTTTTAGAAAAAGGATAACTCTACGTCTGCTCTTCTGCAAAAATCTTTTAAAAGATATCCTTACTTGGTTGTTAGGAAATCAAATGCTTGTACTCTGGGCCTTAACTATGACATTGATTCCGCATGCTTCGGCCGTCCTTTTAAAATCGAATTCATACGAGAATTCATATTTTAGCTCCAACGGGTCGCAACCTTCCTGCAAGTGTCTCACTATTAATTTCATTTTGACGGCTTTGTCTTTAGTCTGGGTCCCGTTGTTCTATTGGCTACATAATACCACGCGGCATCCGACCATTGGCTTAGAAAATCCCTTCGCATTCCATTTTGATACTGGCCAAATGCCTCCCTTTATACTGTGACGGGCCCACATTTTCCCTTTTGGCCATGTCATCATCATGACACGTGGACGACCCTCGTTAACTCTCACTATTTCACGGGCTTAAAGGGGAAGCATTTTACCCTTGCGAAATAGCACGGACCATTGGATCATCCTTCAAGTTGATCACTAATTAATCCTTTGAAAAGGTTCTCAGGAATGGTGGGCCCGTTGAGTCGTCACTAACACCTGGCACCTAGTCACCTGCTGCGCTGATTTGTCACTCTGTCACTTGCCAGAAGAAAAACCATGGGGGCCCCACTTTCGTTTCAACAGGTCTATCTCCCACGTCATCATCAAGACACGTGGACGGCTGACACTCATTCTCGCTATTTCGTGGCCTTAAGAAGTGATCACTTTACCCTTGCGAAATAGAGCCGACCATCAGATCATCTCTGCAGTCGATCAGTATTTAACCCTTCGAAAAGGCTCTCAGAAATGGTGGGCCCACAGACACATCACGGACATATGGCACCTTGTCACTTTCGGATCTAACTTGTCATTCTGTCATTTGCTGGAAGGAGCCACGGGGTCTCAATAAATTATTAAGAGATGTCCCTGCCAGGTCATCTCCACCTGCGACCTGACTCATCTTTGGGGCCCACTTTTTAACCTTTAATACTGACCCGCTGACTGTGGTGACTTGTGCCACATGTTACCTTTTAATACGCCAGAAGAAAACCACGGGGGCCCCACTTTCTTTGACAGCCACATCCTTTACTTCCTCCGTCATGACACATGGACGGCTGACATTCATTCTCGCTATTTCACGGCTTTAAAGGGGAAGCATTTTACCCTTGCAAAATAGCGCCAACCGTTAGATCCTTTCCCAAATTGATCGACGTTTACTGGGCCCGACACTTTAGAGCGAAATAATACAAGGCTAAATTTTTTCAAATAATCAATGTAACTGCCTAGGTTAATAACAAGGGGGGGACACTTCCCATGACCCCGTGACCCATACTTAAGTGAAATAAAGTAATGGCAAAATAGAAACCAGAGGGTTTAAAATAAAAAGATAAGGTCTGAAACTTAAAAAACCCTTAAACCCTCTAGGTTTAGAATAAAGCTGAAGTACTTGGGACTACACCCTATTCGAAAATTCTCAAGGTACCACAGCCAATTATGGGGAAAGAAGAACCCAATTTTAAAACAGTGATAACAGTGTCAACATTCATTGTGAATAGAATGTCTGACTCAGAATCAACATTATCTGTTTTCACTTTCTCTGATATCTTTTCAGGCTTATTTTCCATTTATGTCGGTGTCTCTGATACTACTGGTGGGGTGTCCTATGCCGGTGGAGGTAAGTTGTCCTTAACTATGATGTTAGGTACACTACCAACCTTACTTTTACCCTTGTCTATTTTCTGATATACTTTAGTAAAGGGTTTATCAACTTTCTATCTTTCTCTTCTCTTTTCTCCTTCTCAACAAAGAATATATCCGATTTATCATTTGTTTCATCTGCAATCTCTTTTACTCTATTGGCCATAAGACTAACTTGCTAGTGACCACTCACAAAAATAGTCTTGTTGGCTTCAGATATTAAATCATCTATTTCTTGCTTAGAATTAATAGGATGAATGACTAACAATGCCTCAACCTTCAGTTTCTTATCTAACTCCATAATAGACATTCTTTTTGCTTCAAGTCTCAAGTATAAATCATTAGGAAGAACATCTAGAACCTCAATAAGAACCTTCTTATATATATCTAGATACAAAATTATACTTTCCTCAATAGTATCCTTATCTGAATCCTTAAAAGAATGATAGAATTTATTAACATTATGTTGGCAAGGGTTTGCCTATATCCTAAGATTTGTCGTCATCTTTTAATTTTTGTGTTCTAGTTTATGTCATGATCAGGGTTCATTTTAGGAAGGTTAGTTATATGGTAAATTGTATCCTCATTTTTAAATGTAAGGTCGGTAGTTCGTAAAATGTGTACCTTATTGAACTTATGTGAAACTAGTTGAACTAGCATGAACTGCCTTGTACTTTTTTTTTTAATTCAAGTCGGTCACATCTCCTTTCTTTTTGATATAGTTGGGAGTCTTTCTTGATAAATACATAAACATGCTCGAACATGCATGAACTAACTTCAACCTGTGTGTTCAATGGGTTCACAGGGTTCAATAAGGAATTGTTATGATTCATTTTGAATGCCCAAGACTCTTCTTTCAAAGATAACAGTTGGCGTGGATTTTCTTGAAGCACATGATTGGATGTTTGTAATCATGGAAAGTTAAGTTCATGACACACGTCAAAATAGTTGCATGGGCAGAATGAATGAGGTGACAGAAGTTAAGAGATTGCATTTAATGCTTGTCATATCAAAATCTTTGGCATGTGTGAGGCAGATTTATTTCTCATAAATTTAAATTTAATATATGGCACCGTTACAAGTGATGATTTACCAACAACTAAGTTAGTTTTTGGTAAGGCGCTGGAGGTGGCAAGAGGTAAATGTTTTCTACAAGCATAGGGATTTCAGGAATTTGTTGACACAAGGTGAGTTCATTTTTTTTGTTTTCCTGTTGGCTTTACTTCTGGTTTTGTTTTCCTACTTGGGGAATCGTATTTTAATGGCTAAGTGTAGTGCCCCTACCCTAGTCAGCTTTGCAAAACCGGTTCGACCTTGGTTGATTTCCTATATGGCATTCTTGAATGGTTGATTTACCGTGATGTAATGTTGTAGATTAGATAATATGAATATTGTGCATACCTGTTATTGTGCATTCACATCGATTCTTGTGTAAGTTTAATTGTTTCCCTAATTCTTGTTATAAATCTCAAGCTAATACCTTCATTGAATATATATATATATATGTATGCTTGTGTGACTCATGGTTGCAGGAGATTGTAGGTACAATACCGCCTAGGTGCAAGGTTCGTCTCCATCAGGATTCGCAAGGTTGAGTATACCTCTTTCATCCTTAGAATTAGGATTAGGTGGTCGTAAAACCATCTTCTTGCCTTAGTCATGCTCAAGTGAGCGTCATGTGTGGTCCGTCGATTTCCCTTTTCGTTTGGGTTTGCGTGTCGTGTGATTGGTTGGCTTTATTGGTTTGCATGCCTTGCATGTGGTAAAATGGAGCATTTAATCCTAAGTATTTAATTTGATTTAATGTGCTCATTTATGCATTTGTAATTGAGAAATTAAAATAAATAGGTTTCTTTTATGTGATTAATCATTAATTAAAAAGATCGCTTTATTTATGTTTGTAGCGAGTTTAATTTAATGATTAATTTTAAATAACAAATTTAATTAGTTTATGTGTTTTAAAAAGGAAAGATTTAAAGTTATTTGAAATAGAAATAATTTAATCTCTTTTGCATTTTGGAAAAAAAAAGGTTAATTTTTATTATTTAAGAAAATCAATTTTTATTAGAAAAACAAGTTTAATTTATATGTATATTTGATATAGTGTGAAAGATTGATTTTGGGAATTTAATTTAATTAAAATATTTTATCCTCATCAATATTGTGAGATATAAATGTTAGCTTAGTTAATATTGAGAAAATTAAAATTAAATGAGAGAGAAGCATTTTTAATTTTAATTAGAAAAGCAAGTTAGATTAGTTGAATAGTTGAAAAGAATGATTATTTTCATTTTTTATTTAAAAAGTGTTTAAATTCAAAATTAGAAAATTAGGTCAAAATTTCATTCTTTTAACCTAGGTTGGAAAAATATTTCGGGGTTGTTGATTTTTTTTGGAAAAAAAAAAAGAAACATTTTTGGGATGGAGATTGGGGGTTTTGGAAGGATGGATTTTTCTACAACTGCAGGTTGGGCTCTTCTTCAAAAATCTTGCTAGGAATGCTAAAGGAGGTAGGATTCTTGTTTAACTTTTTATTTTGTTGTTAAATCAAGAATTGTGTTTGGTTGTTCTTCATGAAAAATCTGGTTTAAGAATCCATGAATGTTCTCAGATTTGAGTTTTAGCCTTGGAAAAATTGGTTGTACTATTTTGGATTGTGGAAAGATGGTTAAATCATTGTGTGAAAAATGGTTCTTTTCTTGCCCAAATATGGGCTTTGGTTGAAGAAATTCATTTGTGGTTTTGGATGTTCATCAAAGTTTTGAGTATTGGATAACCTGTGATTTTAGAAAAAAAATATGTTAGAGTCTCTGTGTGAGACTGTGTTTTTTTTATTATTATTCATCTCTGAGGGTTTATGTTTTATTTTTTAAAGAAAAAAATTTTGTTCTATTTTATTAAATTTAAAATCAAAATTTTTAAAGTTTGAAAGAGAAAAGAATTTTTTTGGGGGGGGGGAGCTGAAGCTCAACCCATGCCCATCCCCTTTCCATCTCCTGCAAAGCCGCAGAGCCCCTGCATCCACCGTGTGGAGGCAGAGGGGTTGCGTCCACGTGAGTGGCCGCAACTACCCTGCTCCACAAGATGGAGGCCGAAGGGTTTGTGACCCCCACGGCGGCCGTAGAGACCCCGATTCCACTATGTGGAGGCTAAGGGTCTGCGTCCACCGTGGTGGCCGAAAGCCCGACAGCTAGGGCACAGCCGCCCCCACTCCCGTGGATGGGAGGTGGGCCCGTGACTGCCCTAGGGTTTGCCAACCTCCATGTAATTTAAATTTATAATTTTTTTTGTAGTTTTAACAAAATAATAATAATAATATAAATATATTAAATTTAAATCAATATATTTTATTATTATTAAACTCTAATTAATATATATTATTATTATATATTAATTATTAATTATGAATTAATGTATATTTTAGATATATATTAATTTAGATAATTCATATATTAATATATATTATTAATTATATATTAATTATTGGCCCCTTTATAGCGTATATTCCCAATGAATAAACAATTGTTGTTCAATTGTTAATTTTTATTGAGTTAGGTATATATTGGGATATATATGTGCTATTTAATATTTTCGGATGTCGAAATTGTTTCAAATATATGCAAGGGGATTTTAATTCATTAGGAAAGGTTTTCCCATTTCTTTATTTTCTTTTAATGTATATTTCCTTTTTATAAAGGGTAAATTTGTGTTGCTAGAAAAGGGGACTAGAGTATTGTTCCAAACCAATATGTCAATGATGTTTATCTAAGGATTAAATAACATATTTAGATGATTAATGCTTTACATTCATGTGAACTTGGTTGAAAAACTAGTAGGGATGTATTTATGTTATGTCTTGATGCATATGAACGTAGTGAGTAGAAAACCAAGAATGACCTGGACCTGGATGAGGAAGAAAACTGAAAACAACTTAGATCATTTAGCAAACTTGATCAACCTGTAAATGTTTAAATCAATATGGGAAAACATTGTATTTTTTTTGGTTATTGTTGTTGCAAGTTCTAATTGTTGTATTTGCTTTGTTTAAAGTAATGGAAAGACCTGGATATGTTTGTTTGGACCCTGTTGTTTGGTTGTTTTGAGGTTGGCCATAGTTGGGTAGGCTCCTAGTTAGAGTACCGTCAGACAATGGACCTTTGTATGAGCTTTTAATATGCTCAGTTGGATCTATTTCTATGTGGGGATCATTTAGGATTTATTGACCGAAGTGGTCGTTTGTATATTGGTTGTGCTCGCCTAAAAGGCCAGAATGTAAATCACATGAACCCTATGTAACTATAACTCAATTAATTATCAGAGGGGTCTTGCAGTTGAGCAAACCCGGAGATGTAGCCTTCTAGGGGTGAACTCCGAGATCATTTGGGTGTTATGCGATACTTTTGTTCTTATGTTTCATGGTTAGTGTTAGCATGTATGGATGGCAATTTTATAGAATGTATAAGTGGGTTAGATGAGAATTATCGTAATGTATGTATGTAGTCGTCTTTTAAATGCAATAAATGGATCATGGAGGAATGTACTCTAGTAATGTTAATGAAAATAAGTATGCCTGAAAAGACCTCATTAGTTATGATGATATTATAGAGCGTTTTGGAACAAGATGCATGGTATGGGTCTAATGTATAATTGAACGTAATGAATGGATAACAATTATTGGATGAACTCATCATATTACCTAAATTGTAATTCTAATGGATGAACTTCATTTAGTTATTTACATTTTAATCTTAGTAAATGAACTTCATCATAATAGCTATATTTTAACTAAATTGGTTGAACTCATTTAGTTATTTACATTTTATGCTTAATAAATGAACTTCATCATATTAGCTTCATTCTAACTATAATGGATGTACCCATCAAGCTATCTATATTTTAACCCTAATGGATGAACTTCATTATGCTATTTACATTTCAACCTTAATAAATGAACTTCATCTTAATAGCTACATTCTAACTATAATGGATGAACTCAATTGGTTATTTACATTTTAACCTTAATAAACAAGCTTCGTTATGTTATCTATATTGTAATTAAAATGGACGGACTCGCCAAGTTAACCATACTTTAACCTTAATGGATGAATTTACATGTTATCTATGTTTTAACTTCTATGGGTAAATTTCCTCATGTTAGCCTCATCTTCAACCATAATAGATGAATGATTCCAAATTTCAATAATGTTAATTCACTGAACAAATTATATCCATGTTTCAAGTAATAGCATTGAATTAAGATATCCTTCTTAATTGGATCAAATGTCGCGAGTTGAGTTAGGTGTTAAGTTACGTAATCACGTTGGGAAACTCCTTAGGTTCGTTTAGTCTTCTGCTGTGTTATGTAAGAATTAGATAACTCCAACATTTCTTAATGTTGTGTATAAAAGTTTTAAAAAAAAATATTTGCACTCCATTTGAGTGTTTTAGCCTTATCCCTTCGGGGTTTCCTGGTGGGGCATTACACTTGGTATCAGAGCCCAGGTTGCAACACTGGGATCTCTGGTTTCGCTTGTGCCCTTAGTTGGTGTGAGGTGTATCTACCTTATGTTGTATGCGTGTCCTCCTTGTTGTGTGAGTGTGATTGAACAAACCCTATTTGTGTGTAACATGTGTGTTCACACTTGGTTTTCACCTTCTTGATGTGGGTGCTTTGGAGTGATTATATGTGCTTTGTCTGCTTATTGAGGTCTTGGTCTATGATTTCTCTTATTTTGAAAGAGAGTCGTATGTACCTTCCTTACTGATTGTTGTACTCTTTTGACTAATCCTTTTGGGTTGGTTGGTGTTGTCTTGAGTCTAAAAGTACGAAATGTGCTTGATTAAGGTTATGATCTAGCTTAGTGTCATTCACTTAAAGAACTAGTGTGGTAGGTATGAAATGCTTAATATGTAGAAAATTGAATGATTATCACCCTTCCTCCTCTCTCTCTCTAGAAATTTAAAATTTTTTTGATATGTGTAATTGTCTTTTATTTGAGTCTTCTTTTGTGAGAGAAGGTTGCGACTTATTGAGCCCTTGTGTGAGCTTATAACACTTATGTGTTTTTAGATTATAAAAGGGCTTTGGTTTGAAAGTTAATATTGGTTATTGAGAAAAATTGTATGTTTACATTAAAGAATTCTCCATGTGTCTCATAGGAGTAACATAATTAAATTCTATCTTAAGTAATGTGCATTAATATGTGAATAGTTGATTTTGTGAAACTGCTTTAGTTGTAAAAGGAAGTATCAAAAGGGAACATGTTATAGTAGCTTTGAATGTGTCTTAATGTGTTCCATGAAAGATCATTTTATGTGCTTCTTCAAACTAATTTGATTGAGGATCTATTTTAGCAATGCTCCATTGAACTTACCTTTGGATATATGTAATTGCCTTATTATGTTTAGAAAGTGCTAATGAAAAGCTTGTTTGATGTGTATGCATTAATGTGTATTATTTAGTTGATAGCTCCTCATTTACCTTCTTGTCATATTTTGATTTTCAATGATAGGTTGCAGATTATGATATGCTCTTGTATTGAATTAAGAATAGTGAGTGTTCTCAAGAGGTCTTGTAGTATCGAAAGATTGTCTGTCTTGGTTTCTTGTTCAGAAAACTAGAACATTCTGTGCAACCATAATAATTGGGAATGTCATGTTAGGCTATTTGGCACCCTCCTAAAATGGTAGTAAAATGAAAACCATGCAATTAGAATGGTAGACATAGTGATAAATTTTAGCTTGTAGTGTGATCTTGTTGATCTTGTGTCTTCGTCGGAAATAGTTTGATTTTCAAAATCTCCTTCCCTTCTCTTTGCCTAAATCATAAGATTTTTAGAAATGCTACTAAGAATGCATTGATTTAAAATGAATTTTTATAACGCATATGTAATTGTATGTTTTCTTTTGGGCTTCTTATGGTAAGATGAAAGTCTTGAGCTTCATAACAAAAATTGCGTAGTTAGTAATGTGGTTGTGAATGCTTAATGGGTTTAGAACAGGTATCAGAATAATGTTATTTCCTTATGTAATAGTGAATTGTTAAGAATTTCAGTACTTGTATCTAGAGTAAACTTTATTTAGTGATTCATGTGGAAAGCATAATTAAAACCTTCCTTGAGTAGATGATAGCGTATTAAAAAGTACTCCTTGAAAATGTGACTAAACCAGTAATGGTGCTATTCCTTGTGTGCTGTAAGAAACCCATGCTTGCTATGTGTGCCCATGGGATGGTGAAGTAATCAATCATGGAGGATATGTTTGTTGATGAGTATGGGAAACCATACTATTTATGTGATGTTGCTTATTGTTCCCTTACTGAGTGCCAACCCACAGGTTGTTGATAAGTCAGTATGTGAAGGGGTAGTAGTAGAAGTCACCATTCCTTGAATAGTATGGAACGATGTACGAGTAATGTTGACACGAAGCGAATTTAGCTTCTCTATCTTGAGAAAAAATATAATTTTGTAATGAAACTGTATGGGTGTACTCAATACTTTCCCTTGTGATGAACCGATGTATAAGGTTCATGTGTGCTAGCCTATTCCTATCCTTTATTTGAGCATATTGATGTCAGTTCTTGAGCAGAATGATGGTTTTATTGGAGGATATTTTGCCTTGTCTTCATGAAAGGTATGTTATTTTTCACATGATTCTACCAATTGTCCAGTGTTGGCAGACATGTGGGTGGACCTTAGCCATGTATACCTCTGGCTTATGGCGAGTATCCTGAGATGAACGTCGCTATGCAAGGTGTGACCTGCACATGCCCTTTTCTGCAAGGTACACTACCATGTGGGATATGTCCATTGCGTTCCCTTTCCACTTGGAGTATTGCCATGCCGTGCTGAGACACGATGCAGGATGTAGTAGACATTGTCGTGCGGCCTACCGATAGGTTTAGGGTAGAACCATGCCATGTGACGATGTGATGCGGGGTGATGTCAAGGTGCACACTGCCATGCCATGCAGATGTGTGACTAGGCCACACCACATGATGAGCTACTATGATAGCTAGACGATTGTTCCTTCCTTCCTTGTTGGTGGCTAGCTGCTAGTCACATAGTGATGTAATGTGCACTTATGATTTTTTTTTATTATTTATTTATTTATTTCCTTGTGGGCTAGTAATTTATTTTATTTTGACCTTGAAGGTTTAGCCATGACCTTGCAATCTTTTTCTTACTTGATTTGATGTTGCAATTCTGGAATTATTTTCTTGCCTTACTATTGGAATTGATGATTATTACCTTTATCCTTCTGTACTTTGGTGGCTAAACTAGTTTATCCTTGTTGTTTTCATATGCTGGTCTTGTGTTGAAATGTGAATTCCTCTCCAAGAACGTAGGAGATGGTCTTGGTTGAGTGTATACGAGGAAGTAGACTTAGGGAACCTTGTGGATGGGGGTATGTGAGGCTGTGAGACAACTAGGATCCACTACCTACCTATGAGTGGTGACTATCTCTTGGAGGCTAAACACCTTATGCAACAAGGGATGTTCACGAGGGTCTTGTATGGAAGGTAGCACCACTATGGTGTGCCCTAGCACCATCAAGCCCTTGAGTGAGATGTTGGAAATTTATGATCATGTTATTTGTTCTGAGATCAGGCATAGAGATTTTGATCATGCATGTTATCTTTGACCGAGCATTAAAAATGCTCACATGTGGCCTTTTGTGTTGTGCAGTCCAATTATGTGGATGGTTATTATGTGTAATCATGGATTAAATGGTGTTAACTTGTCACTATGTTATGGGACATAATCATTGGAAAAGTTCTTTTATGCCTGGAAAGTGTAAACAATTGAGTTATTTATGTTTCTCTTATGTATTGAAAGCTAACTTGGTTGTAGAAATTTATATTTGAAGCTAGTCCTATGCGATAAAGTTTTGTAAAAAGATGTAATGGTAAAAGAAATTGATCATGATGGCATGTTTTCTTGTCCTGCTTGGTAGAATGAGTATGGTAATTGTTGTTTACCTCTTTTAATGCTTTGATTAGTGTAATGAAAGGAAGAAAATTCTTGTTTTTCTGCTATGATTGTGGATAATTCCTAGAATATTTTAAAGAAGTGTATGGCTCTAGATGTATCTTGCCTATGGATAATGACATTCATAGGGGTTTTAGCAATAATGTTTCATTTATTTATGGAAAGATTCATATGTGCAAATTTATAATTGTTAATTGAGTTTCAGGGCTAATACATGTTGCATGAGTTCCTCTTAGCCTTACGACTTCCAAGAGTAAGTCGAAGCCTAGGGGGGAGAAATGTAGTGCCCCTACCCTAGTTAGCTTTGCAAGACCAGTTTGACCTTGGTTGATTTCTTATGTGGCATTCTTGAAAGGTTTATTTACCATGATGTAATGTTGTAGATTAGATAATATGAATATTGTACATACCTATTATTGTGCATTCGCATTGATTCTTGTGTAAGTTTAATTGTTTCCCTAATTCTTGTTATAAATCTCGAGCTAACACCTTCATTGAATATATATATATATGTGTGTGTGTGTGTGTGTATATGTATATGTATGCTTGCGTGACTCATGGTTGCAGAAGATTGCAGGTACAGTACCACCTAGGTGCAAGGTTCATCTCCATAAGGATTCATAGGGTTGAGTATACATCTTTCATCCTTAGAATTAGGATTAGGTGGTTGTAAAACCCTCGTCTTGCCTTAGTCATGCTCAAGTGAGCGTTGTGTGTGGTCCGTCGGTTTCCCTTTTCGTTTGGGTTTGCGTGTCGTGTGATTGGTTGGCTTTATTGGTTTGCATGCCTTGCGTGTGGTAAAATGGAGCATTTAATCCTAAGTATTTAATTTGATTTAATGTGTTCATTTACGCATTTGTAATTGAGAAATTAAAATAAATAGATTTCTTTTTTTTATGTGATTAATCATTAATTAAAAAGATCGTTTTATTTATGTTTGTAGCGAGTTTAATTTAATGATTAATTTTAAATAACAAATTTAATTAGTTTATGTGTTTTAAAAAGGAAAGATTTAAAGTTATTTGAAATAGAAATAATTTAATCTCTTTTGCATTTTGGAAAAAAAAGGTTAATTTTTATTATTTAAGAAAATCAATTTTTATTAGAAAAACAAGTTTAATTTATATGTATATTTGATATAGTGTGAAAGATTGATTTTGGGAATTTAATTTAATTAAAATATTTTATCCTCATCAATATTGTGAGATATAAATGTTAGCTTAGTTAATATTGAGAAAATTAAAATTAAATGAGAGAGAAGCATTTTTAATTTTAATTAGAAAAGCAAGTTAGATTAGTTGAATAGTTGAAAAGAATGATTATTTTCATTTTTTATTTAAAAAGTGTTTAAATTCAAAATTAGAAAATTAGGTCAAAATTTCATTCTTTTAACCTAGGTTGGAAAAATATTTCGGGGTTGTTGATTTTTTTTGGAAAAAAAAAAAGAAACATTTTTGGGATGGAGATTGGGGGTTTTGGAAGGATGGATTTTTCTACAACTGCAGGTTGGGCTCTTCTTCAAAAATCTTGCTAGGAATGCTAAAGGAGGTAGGATTCTTGTTTAACTTTTTATTTTGTTGTTAAATCAAGAATTGTGTTTGGTTGTTCTTCATGAAAAATCTGGTTTAAGAATCCATGAATGTTCTCAGATTTGAGTTTTAGCCTTGGAAAAATTGGTTGTATTGTTTTGGATTGTGGAAAGATGGTTAAATCATTGTGTGAAAAATGGTTCTTTTCTTGCCCAAATATGGGCTTTGGTTGAAGAAATTCATTTGTGGTTTTGGGTGTTCATCAAAGTTTTGAGTATTGGATAACCTGTGATTTAAAAAAAAAAATATGTTAGAGTCTCTGTGTGAGACTGTGTTTTTTTTATTATTATTCATCTCTGAGGGTTTATGTTTTATTTTTTAAAGAAAAAAAAATTGTTCTATTTTATTAAAGTAAAAGTCAAAATTTTTAATGTTTGAAAGAGAAAATAATTTTTTTTTGGGGAGGAGATGAAGCTCAACCCACGCCCCTCTCCTTTTCGTCTCCCGCGGAGCGGTAGAGCCCCTGCGTCCACCGTGTGGAGGCAGAGGGGTTGCATCCACGTGAGTGGCCACAGCTACCCTGTTGCACAAGGTGGAGGCCGAAGGGTTTGTGACCCCCATGGCGGCCGCAGAGACCCCGGCTCCACTATGTGGAGGCCGAGGGTTTGCGTCCACCGTGGTGGCTGCAAGCCCGACGGCTAGGGCACAACCACCCCCACTCCCATAGATGGGAGGTGGGCCCACAACTTCCCTAGGGTTTGTCGCCCTCCATGTAATTTAAATTTATAATTTTTTTTGTAGTTTTAACAAAAAAATAATAATAATATAAATATATTAAATTTTAAATTAATATATTTTGTTATTATTAAATTCTAATTAATATATATTATTATATATTAATTATTAATTATGGATTAATGCATATTTTAGATATAGATTAATTTAGATAATTCATATATTAATATATATTATTAATTATATATTAATTATTGGTCCCTTTATAGCGTATATTCCCAATGAATAAATAATTGTTGTTTAGTTGTTAATTTTTATTAAGTTAGGTATATATTGGGATATATATGTGCTATTTAATATTTTCAGATGGCAAAATTGTTTTAAATATATGCAAGGGGATTTTATTTCATTAGGAAAGGTTTTCCCATTTCTTTATTTTCTTTTAATGTATATTTCCTTTTTTATAAAGGGTAAATTTGTATTGCTAGAAAAGGAGACTAGAGTATTGTTCCAAACCAGTATGTCAATGATGTTTATCTAAGGATTAAATAACATATTTAGATGATTAATGCTTTACATTCATGTGAACTTGGTTGAAAAACTGGTAGGGATGTATTTATGTTATGTCTTGATGCATATGAACGTAGTGAGTAACAAACCAAGAATGACCTAGACCTAGATGAGGAAGACCGAAAACAACTTAGATCATTTAGAAAACTTGATCAACCTTTAAATGTTTAAATCAATATCGGAAAAGATTATATATTTTTTTGTTATTGCTGTCACAAGTTCTAATTGTTGTATTCGTTTTGTTTAAAGTAATGGCAAGACCTAGATATGTTTGTTTGGACCCTGTCGTCTGGTTGTTTTAAGGTTGGCCATAGTTGGTTAGGCTCCTAGTTAGAGTACCATCAGACAATGGACCTTTGTATTAGCTTTTAATATGCTCAGTTGGATCTGTTTCTATGTGGGGATCATTTAGGATTTATTGACCAAAGTGGTCTTTTGTATATTGGTTGTGCTCGCTTAAAAGGCCAGAATGTAAATGATGTGAATCCTATGTAACTATAACTCAATTAATTATCAGAGGGGTCTTGCAGTTGAGAAGACCCGGAGATGTAGCCCTCTAGGGGTGAACTCCAAGATCATTTGGGTGTTATGGGATACTTTTGTTCTTGTGTTTCATGGTTAGTGTTAGCATGTATGGATGGCAATTTGATAGAATGTATAAGTGGGTTAGATGAGAATTATCGTAATGCATGTATGTAGTCATCTTTTAAATGCAATAAATGGATCATGGAGGAATGTACTCTAGTAATGTTAATGAAAATAAGTATGCATGAAAAGACCTCATTAGTTATGATGATATTATAGAGCGTTTTGGAACAAGATGCATGGTATGGGTCTAATGTATAATTGAACGTAATGAATGGATAACAATTATTGGATGAACTCGTCATATTACCTAAATTGTAATTCTAATGGATGAACTTCATTTAGTTATTTACATTTTAATCTTAATAAATGAACTTCATCATAATAGCTATATTTTAACTAAATTGGCTGAACTCATTTAGATATTTACATTTTACTCTTAATAAATGAATTTCATCATATTAGCTTCATTCTAACTATAATGGATGTACCCATCAAGCTATCTATATTTTAACCCTAATGGATGAACTTCATTATGCTATTTACATTTCAACCTTAATAAATGAACTTCATCTTAATAGCTACATTCTAACTATAATGGATGAGCTCAATTGGTTATTTACATTTGAACCTTAATAAATGAGCTTCGTTATGTTAGCTATATTGTAATTAAAATGGATGGACTCACCAAATTAACCATATTTTAACCTTAATGGATGAATTTACATGTTATTTATGTTTTAACTTCTATGGGTAAATTTCCTCATGCTAGCCTCATCTTCAACCATAATAGATGAATGCTTCCAAATTTCAATAATGTTAATTCATTGAACAAATTATATCCATGTTTCAAGTAATAGAATGTAATTAAGATATCCTTCTTAATTGGATCAAATGTCGCAAGTTGAGTTAGGTGTTAAGTTACGTAATCACGTTGGGAAACTCCTTAGTTTCGCTTAGTCTTCTACTGTGTTATCTAAGCATTAGATAACTCCAATGTTTCTTAATGTTGTGTATTAAAGTTAAAAAAAAATATATTTGCACTCCATTTGAGTGTTTTAGCCTTATCCCTTCGGGGTTTCCTGGCGGGGCATTACACTGAGTTAGTGAAAGTGAAGTTTGCATTTCAGCTATTTGTTAATGCTGCTAGTCTAGAATGTGTTGATCCTCAATTCAATGACATTTCCCTAAGACTTTGACATGGGCGACCTATTAGACAGGTTAAAAAGTCAAATGTCAGAACCGTTCATGAATGAGATAGCAAATAGTGGTTTGGTGGAAGTGGCAGCCTTCCCTTTAGCAATCACTTGTCTAGAATTGGTGAGAGAATGCAAAAATAGGTTTGATATTAGATAATAGTGTATAAGGAAAGATGATGGTCAGGTCTTGTTAACATTGAACCGAGAAACAATTGTCTCAGTGTTTAGAATTCTTGAGAGGGACGCATACTCTGAATTTACCCCTTCTCTCTATGTTACAAGATTTCATGAGAAGGCGGACAAGCATAGAAATGTTATTCATAGAAGCTGGTTGATTAAACCTCAGAGAGGTGGTTCTTGTTTACCGAAATCCTTGAATAGAGATCATGTGAAACCCTACATTAGGGATTTGATACTTCTATTGCATAAGGTTAAAGGAGTGGTTGATTCATATCTGTTCATAGAATAGATGTATCATTTCATTCAAGTCATCTTAGATGGAACTTGCTACATAGATTGGGGAGAATTTATTGCATAAGAGCTCCAAGATCAATTGAAGCAAGCACGGTTCGGGGATAGAGATTTCTACATGTCTTCATATCTTATATATTGCCTGGCATGCACAAAAGAATGGCAAGGAGTACCTCAAGCCCCAGTGTTTGAAGGAATTTGGGTTTTTGAATTCTACCCCTATTTTCAGAGTGAGAAGGCTTTAGAAAACTATAGGCGGGTTCATGATATTTTTACTAGAAGAATGTTTGCAGAATTGACAGGGTATCTGGAAAGAAGGATTTCTGAAGAGGCTCAACAATTAATTAGAGTATACGGGAGCTACTATATTCAGTATCCCCACTTCACTTACCTTCGGGTGGGTGGTTTTGAAGAGGAACCCATGAAATTGCCTTGATATGCTTTTGATTGTTTTGTGCTAGAAGAGGCAATTGGTTCATGTGATTAAAAAGTATGTAGATTTAAGTGATTGTGAAGCCCTCTTTCCCCTTGAATTAGGTTCTTTTTCTTGCAAGTCATTTGCAGATGTAGCCAGTGTTGGAGTTGATTTAAAGAATTTCAATTTTGGTTTCTATCAAGCTCAGAATAGTTTTGATAATAAACTCTTTGCTGTTTAGACCTTCAAATTAGGAAAAAGTTATGCTCCTTCTGCCCATTTGGAAGATTTTTGGGAGGACTGCAAAGATGAGTTTGAAGTCTGGTTAAGAGACTATAGTAGATTTAGGATCCAATAGATTATTCATTGGAAACTAGAGGTGAATATTGAGGGGGTTTATAGATCATGATGAAGACATCCTTGATCCTGAATTTAATTGAATCAAATCAAAGCCTTTAGGTGAGATAAGTTGGTTTGAGTATGAAAGGGATGACATCGATGTCAGGGTGATAACCATGACTCAAAGAACCGTACATTGGATTTTTAGACTGAGACGATTGGATGCTCAGAGTTTAGAATCACAAATAATTAAGCAAGTTGTTCTTAGGGCTCTTGATGCTAACATTTCTAAAAATATTTGTCTTGTAGGAACAGAAACAAAAACCAAGAAATCATCTCACCAAAAGAAACCCACCTCTACAACTAAAAAGGCTATCAGATCATCTGTTTCTATTCATGTGACTAGATCAAGGGCCAAAACTGGTAGGAGCAAACCACAAGTTGCAGAACACTTTATTGATCTAGACCCGAGTGAAGAAGGTGCGAAGGATAAGTTGCCAGAAGTAAGAAATTTATCAAAAATGGATCACCTCGAAGATGACATTGATCTGAATTTTGCTAAAAACCTTGACACTTCTCTTGGTTTTAAGGAACAGACTCAGGAGGAGTCTTTAATCCTAAAAGATTTTGTTGTTAGTTCTCCCCAATAGCCAGTGTCTTCTGTAAACAAAAGGAAAAATATTGTTCCCATCACTTTACCAATTGGCGATGTTGTGAGTAAGTATGTGACGAAAACACCTCAGCCAAAAAGGGAAAAAGTAATGACAAGGTTAGAGATTGATGATAAAATAGGTAAATGGATGGTAGAGGTTGTGAAGCCAAAGATTGATGGAGAAGCATTTGAGCTTTCTGTCGATAGTTACCATGTGGAGAAAGTAGAGCTTGGAGTTGCTAACAGAGATATAGATAACCACCACTTTGAAGTTTCTGCAAAATGCATGCTAACCTGATCACAAAAGGATGTGAAGGATAAGAAGGAGCTAAAACAATTGATCAGAGTGTTGGTAGATTAAATTGATGTGATCAGTGGTGTATCTTCTTATCCTAAGCCATTAGCTCAAGCTTCCCAATCTTTTGATCCTACATCACCTGCCAGTCAGAAGTTATTGAGTCAAATCCAAAGGGGAAAGGCCATCACAGCTATTTTTGATGATTGGGTGAATGGAGTCATTAATGATGGATGCAAATTCATTCGAGAATATAGAAAAGTGTTTGATGAAACCTCACTGTTAATAATGGACATTTAGTCATAGGTTAAAATGTGGGAAAGTGAAGAAACCAAATGGACGTCTTCCTCTTTACAAATTTATGAAATTCAAAAGTATGGGGTCGCTAAATTCCTAACTGAGAAACCACTTAAAACAGTGGATGAATCACTCTTGTTTACTGGTAAGTACAATATTGATTGGAGGAATGCAACACTCAAGATAGGATGCATGGAATTCATCAAGTGGGAGAAAGAATTAAAGGGGATATGTTAGAATTTATCGACTGAATTGAGACATATTCATACCACTTATGTCTGGGGTGATGGTCACATTGAAAAGAGCATGAATGCAGTTGTAAAACTTTTTTGTGATGCCATGAATGAAGCTAAGAAGAATGCAACACCCACGACAATTGATTTCAGAAAGGTTGCTAGAGTTGAGGCTGCATTATAGATTTATGCAAATCAATTACCTAACTACATGGATAAAATGAAAAAGATCCGGCTAGAGGTAGATGCATGGAAATAGAGGATGACATCTGTTAAAGTTCCCAGTGTTCCATCTTTATAGGAGTTTGTCCCAGCATACAAGGAATGGAAGGCGACGCTGAATGTGAATGTCGAGGATGGTGCAACTCAAGGATCCCCAATGCCTAGTTAGGATTTATTTTTGTTTATGAGGACGTGTCCTCTTTTATCTTGCTCAAGAGACTTTTCTGTTATTTTACAGTTATGTTTTCAAACTGTTTCTGTTGGTAATTGTTTACCACAAAAAATTACTCCGTAAGGGTAAAAAAAAACAATGGATGTTATTTAAGGGTTTTTTGAACTGAAGAAGGGTTTGGATTTTGGGAGAAATCCAGAAGGTTTTTAGGTTTATTACTATTTTGCTATATGTTTCTTTTGGAAGGATAATCATGTTGAATAATTATTTATCTTTGAATGAATGAAGAAAATAGATATTGGTTGAAAGACTTGAATCTGTGTGTTCAATCTTGAGCATTTGCCTCCTTGTGGGTTAAATTATCACTGAATCATATCTATTTATGTGAATGATTTATCTGAGGAAAAAAATTATCTAGCAATATTGATTTGCCAATTCCTTCTTTATGTGAAGTCTGAAATCTATGAAATTGTGTTTTTCATGATTAATGGAAATATTTACATATGCTATGTTCATTGCATGTTTATGGATGAATGTATTGCCTTAACTGCTTTCTGGTTAAAAGTGGGTACAAAGTTACATTGAATATGATATAAGGGAGCTGTACCTGTTTTAAAATTAAGAGGGAAAAGAACAACTATGTTTTCCCAATTTGTTAGTTTACAATTGTGACTTCGTGAGGGCGTGGAGTTTAATTGAATAAAAATCAAAGAAGCATAATATGTTAACTAACATATTTTTTGGCGACTCTGCTGGGGAAGTGGAATTGATTATTGTCTTTGCATAAAATAGTCACCTTTCTACATTTCTATAAAATGTCAGAGAGTGGTGTTACTTTCAAAATCCTAAATGCTTGATGCCATGAGTTCTTTTTAAGTTTGATTTCTCATAGGATTTTGCTGTTTACACTAGAATCTAGACCTTATACTCATTCACAGAGGAGAGAAGGTTTGGTGGATCCCATTTTTCAAGAATTACAAAACCTTCATTTTTCAAATCCCTCTCCCTTGCGTAGATCTGGGAGTAGACCTGTATCTCCTCCTCCAAAGCAAGGCACATCTCCAATCTGCCAGGCTTTAATCTTGCATGGTACCATTTTGCCAATTGTAATAAACCTTCCACAAGTAACACACCAAATGGCCAATAATATGTGGGGAGTTGCAGTGGGACCTTTGAATCTTGCAGCAAATAAAAATCTTCCTAAAGGGGCGAGGGATGTATTACCCAAGTTTAGTGGAGATGGTAAAATTTCATTTCATGAACATTTGAATGCCTTTAATGTGACCTATGGGATATTGGTCGTGCAACATGAGGATGTAGCTATGAGATTATTTGTTCAAACACTAGTTGATGGTGCAACTGACTAGTTCTATCACTTGCCACATGGTATAATAACAACATGGAATGATATTAAAACTCGATTCGAAAATAGATATAGGACTGCAGAGGATGATCATACCTTGTTAGTCCATTTAACTCAAATGAATAAAGACATACATGAACCAATGAGAGAATTTGTGGCCAAATACAACAAATTGATTCAAAAGATTCCTATTGCCAAAAGACCAAATAATGAGAACCAAAAGTCTTTCTTTTTGAATGCAATGCCCCCAGATATAGGTTTTCATCTTAGAAGAAATCCCATAGTAGATTTGACAGCGGCACAGAATGGAGCAATAAGTTTAGGGGATGACTTAATAACTACTGGAAAATGGAGGAAAGATGTACAAACTCCCAACATGCAACCATCCACATCCTCAGACCGCATGATACAATGCCTTATGAATGATGTAATTGCTCTTAAAAGACAATTACCAAAGACTAATCCAACATACCAACTGTAGATGCCTAAAATTGTCCTGTCTAATTAAATAAATATTTTTATTTATTTAATTATTTTAAGCCTAATTCTTCTATTAATTAAATAAATCTTTATTTAATTAATTAATTCATTTATCCTCTCCTAGCCTTATTTCTCATTTAAATAAATACATATATTTATTTAAATAATCCTTTCCCCAATTAAATAAATACTTTTATTTATTTAATTATCCAACTTCTTCTATTAATTAAATAAATCTTCATTTATTTAATTAATTCATTAACCTTTTCCACTCATGACACATGTCATTCATCTCTTAATTCCTACACTACCTACCCTCTCATTATTTTCTTATTTTCTCTACCTACCCTCTAATCATAGCTGACCATTTTATCTTTTACACCTCTTAATCTTATCCCTCCATTTCTTATAGTGTCTTCTATATAAGAGGATGCTTTCTTCATTATCAACCCTAATCGATCTTTGAAGCCTTCTAGCATTCGAACTTTCATATGCGATCTAACTTACAACCAATTTTCATTCTTTATTGAGTTCTTGCGAACACATAAAATTTGAGAGCAAATATATCAAGCAAGATCAATGGAGATAGGAAGAATGGAGATCCAAACCCTATTGGACATGTGATGGTATAATCTTTGTGATTTCATTTGATTTGCATTGTCTTAGGTAATCTTCATATGTTGGTGGATCTTTGTTGTTGTTAGGCTAGGGTTTTGTGGTTGAATTCATTTAGCCTTTCAATATTGTTCTTATCCACTTTCACCATAAACATTTTGGCACGCCCAGTGGGACACTTGTCCCTTTTGCATTTAACATCTTTTGTTGCAGATTTTGTGTTTTGGAAGTTGTAGATCTGATATTTCTGACAAACTTTCAACATTTCCATGTGAGCGCATCCTAGAACCGCGTTTTTGCTTTTCTGTCACGTCTGTGACCTTCTTAATCGTGTCTATGTTCGACATTATTTTATCTTATTTTGCAGATTGTAAGGTTGTGTCTCTGTTTTCAAACCGTGTCTGTGAACCTCTCAGTTGTGTTTGTGTTCGGGAGTCATGTTTGTGTGATCTAGGTGCATCTATGAAAAATTTAGATGCGTTTGTGATTTTCTGCTGCATCTAAGTTAGGTTTAATCGCGTTTGTGTTTCAGATCTTGCATTTTTAGTTTTTGATCCAGTTTTGAGGCTTTATTTCGTCATTTGGATCTCAGATCTGGTTTATTTTGGGTTAACATCTTGTGATCTAGCTAACAAATTGGTGCAGCTTGTCCTTGAAACAAATCATCTTATCGAAGGCCCCTATTTCACAGTCTTTTGGATCTAAAATTTACCTAACTTGTTTGCTTGCAGGAAGGGGTAATCATTTGAAACAACCTAAACTACTAACAAATCTTTGTTGCAGGATCTTGGGAAAGGTTTTTTATCTTTATTGTGTGCTTTTTTTTCATAGACTAGCAAACACTTCAACTGGTGCACTAAAATTGAACCAGTGTCTTTTGTGTCTTGAGCAATAGGCTCTTTTTGTTTAATCTCTAGAGGGCCTATCTCCCCATGTGGTCATTAGGACTACTAGTGAGGAGAGAACAATCCAAGTGGTAGCGAGGAAAACACACCTCTTCCGAACCACTATAAATAACTATATCCATGGTGAAAGCCATGGGTAACATGTGTTGATTAGTTCATACCGACACTATGTCTCCCCATAAACCCATTTGATCAAATTTATTTGATCAGTTGTAGGGCGTAACCCCTACTGGCTGGGAGCCTTCTGTATTTATAGAGCTGAAAGTGTCGCATGTATGGCCACATGAGAGGATGCCCTTACTAGCACATTTTTGTTTTAGAAAGCCAAATTCCTTCTAGTTGTTGGGGCAGGAGGTCAAACCTCTGGAGCAGCCCACACACATATAGTTCTTAGTAGAGATACAAAGTTCGCCATGGGGAGTTTTCATGGGGACTGATGCTTGGCTGCCCCAGAGAAGTGAGTGTCGAGGGTGGAGCCAGTGGGGTCAAGCATCTAAGTATCCACTCTGAATACCGTAGCCTTGGGGGAAACCCCTTGTGGGATCAACAACTATTGTCCTGGCCAACCATAATAATTGTGCTTGTCTTATTTTAAACATTCAAACATTCAAGACCAAACATCATAACATTGTGTCTTTTGTGTCTTCAAGTTTATGCAAAACATTTTTACATCAAACAACACACTTTTCTTTGAGTCATTTTGAGTCTAAACACTTACAAACATTGAGTCTTCATCAACATTGTGTCCTCTTGTCATGAAAAATAGTCAAACAAATTCAGATTTGGTCACAACAACTTTACAAATTGGAAAAATTGCACTCAGTTTCCAGAAACGCGTCCGTGTTTGACAGAAACACGTCAGTGTCATTTAATTGCATCTGTGAAGTATAGAAACATGTCTGTGTTATCCTAAAAGAAAATTGCATTCACAAAATCTCAAAAATGTGTCTGTGCAGTGTTCAACCACATTTGTGTCATTTAACCAAGTTTGTGAAGTATACAGGCACGTTTGTGTTCAGAATTGAAAAAAAAAAGTTATAGTCCAGCAAACAAGAGTAGTCAGTTTCAGACTTATTGAGCTTCCTAGGTTATCTCTCTGGGTTTTCATCTAGAATTCAGCCTATTTCTGGGTCTCACAAAGTCCATCATTTCTTTACACCTTGCATTACATTCAGATTTATCTAAACTTGAGTCAAAAGGTCACTTGCTTGTCCTCATCTTACTTTGTCAACACACTACATACAACAACATTTCTCTAAGTGATCCCTCATCAAGGTCTATCACCTTTGGGTCTCATTTGGTCTTACTTAGAGTCAAGGTCAGCTTACCTCATCAAGAGAAACTATCAGCTCTTTGGAAGCCACACCTACTCTACTACATACATACTTGGTCTTACTCTCTGGACATTGCAATTACACTTCAGATTCATTTTCATTCCATCCAACTCTTGGTCTTCCATACTCTTTTCCATTTTTCATCTAGTCTCACACATCTTGGTCAATACCTAGTTCATGGTTGAAACCCATTACCAAAAATCTAGGAGGGAAGCTAAAGAGGCTCAACAGTCAGCAAACATGAGTGCCTATCAGTATGACAATGATGTCTTTTTCAATTCTAATCATACCACATTACCTAACATGGATGCCTATAGAAACATCCCAAATATTGAGAACATGGACACTACAAACAATAGTGATACACACAATGACAATATGGACAACTTTTCCGTACATTCAGGAGAACTGGAAGACTCCATTATGGATCCCTGTTTTAGTCGATTGGTTAAGGAAATAATGAGGAGAGATAGACAATATTTCTTACAAGTGATGGCACAAAGTGGAGCTAAGATCCTTCATGATTTTGACATGTCTCAAATAATGGAAAATCAACCTTTACAACAACCTCACCTCAACATGGATCAAAGGAGGCCTAGTAGTGGAGGCAATAGAGGACCACATATGGTGCTTGAATCACCATCATCTTTGTTTCAAAAACCTGAGGTCCCACATACACATGTTCAAGCATATGATACTCACCTTCGCAGACCATTATGGAAGTCTTATGTAGAAAAATATACTCAATCACATGCCAATGCTAAGGACCAACCACCAAAGCAATTGGATATCCAAAGGAATGTTCAAAATTTGGACAGAAGGAAACCCCACATCAAATTTGGGGGCAACACACTAGAACAAACTCATGACATGCCTGTAGAGTATGGTATACATGGACAAAATAGATATTCCATTCCTCATCATGACTCTATACCAAGTGGTCCTTATATGTAGCATCATTATAGACCTCCTCCATATGAACATGTGTATGATCAGTATCATCCATATATGCAACATGCTCTGCCTCCACCCGGTGGCTCAGGCATGGCATATGGTCTAAGAAGTCGATCTCCACCTAAGAACAATTTGGAGCAAAAAATTAAGGACTTACAAAAGAAAATAGAGGACATAAATACACTAAAGCTAGCTTACACAATGAGAGACATATGTCCCTATCCATTTGACAAAAGCATTCCAATGCCACCTTTTCCTACACATTTTGTGACACCTAAGTTCAATAAGTACAGAGGCAAAGGAGATCCTAAGGCACATACAAGATAGTTTTTCACAGCTTGCATTGAGGTAGCAGCAGAAGAGACATATTTGATGAGATTATTCCCACACAGCTTAGGTGATCAATCTATGGAATGGTTCTCTCAACTCCCACTTGGAATTAAGTCATGGGGTGACTTAGCAGAGGCATTTATTCAACATTTCTCATACAACATAGAGACAAATATATCAGTTACTACTTTGTGCAACACCAAACAAAGGGATGGAGAGTCTTTTTCATCATTTTTACAAAGATGGAAGAATGTAGCTAGTAGATACACTTGTGAAATTCCACAAAAACAAATGGTAGAGATGTTCACCCAAAATGTTAACAAAGACATTGGTTATAACCTAAGAAAATCTTGTTTGTCCACCTTCAAGGACATCATTGAAAAAGGCTTAGCAATACAGAAGGTCCTAATTGAGCAAGGCATCGTCAAGATATTCAAAGAAAACAAAGAGGATGTTAAAGTAAAAGACAAGCCAAGATTTTGGAATAAAAACAAGAACACAGTCAATGATGGTGTTGTTCATGCCAACATAGTACGACCCAAAATCAGTTTTTTGGGATCAAGCTCTACAAACGATCAAGTGAATACTCAAACAACTTCCAAATCACAAAGGAAGTACACTCCATTGGGAGAACCACTTGAGACAACTTTCAAGAAGCTAGTGGCAAACAAAATAATAACAATTCCAGATTTGCTTCCATATGAGCCAAAGGTCAAACCAAATTGGTGGAATGATGATGAGTACTGTGAATTTCACAAGAGCAAAGGACATAAAATAGGAAATTGTCATCGGCTGAAGAACATTATACAAGATCTTATTGATATAGGTGACATTGAAATCGAAGGACATTCATCTAATCAAGAACATGAGATGTTTAAGGAACCATTCCCTAAACATGACAAGGGAAAAGCTAAAGCCACAAATGACCAGACCAACTATACCAGAGCATCCTATAACTATGATTCAACTATTAATCATTTATCAATGGACAATTATGTCTCTACCATTATCATCAAGAACAAAACACCCGAGAATTCTACCCAAAGACCCTAGGTTGTCCTAAAAGGCATTGGATCTTCTTCCAAACCTACCTCTGAATGTAATGTCACAACTCAACGAGGTAAGGTCACTTTACAAGGTGCTCCAACTAAAACCACTGCTTCCTCAACAACCAAACCTGAGTATGACCTTGTAGAATAGTTAGGGAAGACACCCGCGCTTATCTCAATCCTTGAGCTCTTACGCATATCCCCTACACATAAGGCCATTCTTGACAAAACTTTGACAAACACTTCTATCCCCACTGATTTGAACATGGATCAGTTTCAAGCCATGGTGGGATACCTTTCTGGTCCACACTCCCTTACATTCATAGAAGTTGATGATGCCTCTCTGAGCCAACCACATAATGCACCTTTACATATTGAAGCCTTCCTACACAAACACTGAATAAAACAAGTCTTGATAGATGGAGGAGCTGGTCTCAATATATGTACTTTGTACACAATAATACAATTGGGATATTTAGACAAAGCTGTTAATGCTACAAACAAAATTACCATCAAAGCATATGATGATGAAGAGTGTTCATCCAAGGGCACAGTCACCTTTCCCCTCAGAGTTGGACCAGTTACAAAGGACATTTTTTGTCAAGTCCTAGACCTGGATCTCACATACAACATATTGCTAGGACGTCCTTGGATTCTTGAGATGAGGGCAGTCCCATCTACATACCACCAATGCATTAAGTTTCCTCACAATGGAGTTGAAGTAACAGTTAATGGTGATCCCAATCCATTTATATAGTGCAATAACTTGAAACCAACAACTAAGACAATCATTCCAAATAATAGAGTAGATGTCCCTTCTTTTGCATACATTGACCCTGAATCATTAAAACCTTCAACATCAAAACAAGGTGAGCTTAAAGGGAAATATCAGGACAAAGACATGGGTGAATACACTTTGAATCAAACCATGTGCTTACAACAAGTTATGAGTTCACCAAAAGAATATGGATGACCACATCCTTCTAAACAGGTATCTATCATTACACTCAAATGGGATCCTACTATTTTCCAAAAGTGGGGTGAAATGGAAGAAGACATACAAAATGCTTTACAAAGACCCTGAAGATGGTACACAAGCTCACATCAGCATACCATGTGAAAAAAATGGCAAAGGGTTCAAGATCTTACAAAAGTTTGGGTATGATGGTAAAAGTCCTCTTGGCTTAAGAAAGGAAGGTATCATTCAACCTTTGCAACCAAAATTGACATTTAAAAAAGAGCGCTCAAAAGGGCTTGGTTTCATATCTTCCAGGGTAAATACTTGAAAGACAGAAGAAGCATTACAAATCAAAGCTTCCAAAGATCAACAAGATAACCACTATTCCACTAACTCTAATGAATGGGAATGGGGTTCAGACAAATCATCTAGTGACTATGAACTCACCGAGACATTCAGAGAACCAGGTGAACCCACAGAAGAAGAGGACACCCTTGATCCTGACGAAGACATCCTTGATCCTGAATTTAATAGAATCAAATCAAAGCCTTTAGATGAGATAAGTTGGTTTTAGTATGAAAGGGATGAAATCGATGTCTGAGAGATAACCATGATTTAAAGAACCGTACATTGGCTTTCTAGAATGAGATGATTGGATGCTCAGAGTTCAGAATCATAAATGATTAAGAAAGTTATTTTTAGGGCTCCTGATGCTAACATTTCTTAAAATATTTGTCTTGCAGGAACAGAAAAAAAAACCAAGAAATCTTCTCCCCATAAGAAACCCACCTCTACAGCTAAAGAGGCTATCGGATCACCTATTTCTATTCATGTGACTAGATCAGGGGCCAAAACTGGTAGGAGTAAACCACAAGTTGCAGAACACTTTATTGATCTAGACCCGAGCAAAGAAGGTGTGAAGGATAAGTTGCCAGAAGTAAGAAATTTGTCAAAAATGGATCACCTCGAAGATGACATTGATTTGGATTTTGCCGAAAACCTTGACACTTCTTAGGAGAAGTCTTTAGTCCTAAAAGATTATGTTGTTAGTTCTCCCCAATGGCCAGTGTCTTTTGTAAACAAAAGGAAAAATATTGTTCCCATTGCTTTGCCAATCGACGATGTTGTAGGTATGTGACGAAAACACCTCAGCCAAAAAGGGCAAAAGAAATGACAAGGATAGAGATTGATGATAAAATAGGTAAATGGATGGTAGAGGTTGCGAAGCTAAAGGTTGATGGAGAAGCATCTGAAATTTCTGCCGATAGTTACCATGTGGAGAAAGTAGAGCTTGGAGTTGCTGACAGGGATACAGATAACCATGACTTTGAAGTTTCTACAAAATGCATGCTAACCCAATCGCAAAAGAATGGGAAAGATAAGAAGGAGATAAAACATATGATTAGAGTGTTGGCGGATTACATTGATGCGATCAGTGGTGTATCTTCTTCTCCTAAGCCGTTAGCTCAAGCTTCCCAATCTTTTGATCCCACATCACCTACCAATTGGAAGTTGTTGAGTCGGATCCAAAGGGGAAAGGCCATCGAAGTTGTTTTTGATGATTGGGTGAATAAAGTCATTAATGACGGATGCAAATTCATTTGAGAATCCAGAAAAGTGTTTGATGAAACCTCACTGTTAATAATGGACATTTAGTCATAGGTTAAAATGTGGGAAAGTGAAGAAACCAAATGGATGTCTGCATCTTTACAAATTTATGAAATTCAAAAGTATGGGGTCACTGAATTCTTGACTAAAAAACCACTTAAAATAGTTGATGGATCACTTATGTTCATTGGTAAGCGTAATATTGATTGGAGGAATGCAACACTCAAGATAGGATGCATGAAATTCATCAAGTGGGAGAAAGAATTAAAGGGGATCTGTCAGAATTTAGTGACTAAATTGTGACATATTCATACCACTTATGTCTGGGGTGATGGTCAAGTCGAAAAGAGCATGAATGCAGTTGTAAAAATTTTATGTGATGCCATGAATGAAGTTAAGAAGAATGCAACACCCACGACAACTGATTTCACAAAGTTTGTATTATACATTTATGAAGATTAGTTACCTAACTACATGGATGAAATCAAAAAGATCCGGCTAGAGGTAGAGGTATGGAAATAGAGGATGACATCCGTTAAAGTTCCCAGTGTTCCATCTTTACAGGAGTTCATCGCATCATTCAAGGAATGGAAGGCAACACTGAATGTGATTGCCGAGGATGGTACAACTCAAGGATCCCCAATGCCTAGTTAGGATTTGTTTTAATTTCCTAGGACGTGTCCTCTTTTATCTTGCTCAAGAGACTTTTCTGTTATTTTACAGTTATGTTTTCAAACTATTTCTATTGGTAATTGTTTACCACAGAAAATTACTCCGTAAGGGTAAAAAAAAATAATGGATGTTATTTAAGGGTTTTTTGAATTGAAGAAGGGTTCAGATTTTGGGAGAAATCCATAAGGTTTTTGGGTTTATTACTGTCATGCCCACTCTTGGGCACGAACGGGAAATTTTTTTTTTTAAGAATACTTAACTAATTACCGACTAACTAAATTGAAATATTGCATCTTCGTGCGAATAACTTAATTAATTAATGCATTTTGGGTTAGGTCATAACTATGTTTGAGTCGTTCAGGTGATTAAATTCAATTTAGGGAGAGGAGCGTAACTAAGTTAACAACGAACTACATTTCTCCCAAAACGGAAATTCCCTAAGCTCCATTAATAAATAACTAATATCCCCATAATGGCGATTTATTCTTGACCATATGCTTTTTAAAATTAATCTTATTTATCTATCTTAATCCACTAGGATTCCTAATTTACTTATCCTGGTAATTTAAATCACCTTATCTAATTGAGGTCTCAATAATTTTAAAGCTTCTTAATTAAAATTTAAATGAACTCTAGATAACGGTACCAACTACAAATTTGGGGTTATCGGATGTCTATAATAAAATTTGAATTTACTTATATATATAAATACATATTCATATACACCCATATTGATGTATATAAATATATATATATATATATATAAATAAATCTACATATGTATATACCCTTTTTTTTTTAAAAGAAACATTCTCTTGTCACCATTAACCAAATTTATTTGTTTGGTTGTTCCTAACAATTATCATTTTCTTACAAATGATTTCACATGCTTAAACACTTAATTTTAAATCTATATGTTTATATATTTATATATATATATATATATACATATTTATTTATTTTATATATATATATATATATATCCCTTAATTAACCATATACAAAAGTTATTATTTTTTTTTTTTTTTGTCTTTTGTTTCCAAGAGGAATATAGGGGTTTGAATTTCCCTCACTTTCTTTTTTTTTTAAACAACCCTAAAAGCTTATTGCTTTTGCCCTAACCCGACGTTAGGGTTAGGGCGTGTGTAGACTCTTTAGTTTCATCTCCTTTTTTTGAATAACGAATGTGTGTTTTGCGCAGGGGGTCGGCGGTCAAAGGAGGCGGCGCGGACTGAGAAGAGGCCGAACGTTCCAAACCCGCGTCGTTTGTTTGACACTACACTGCGTTATTACCCCGAAGGGCGGAGCGGAGGGGGAGAAGGGCCGGCCGGCGCTGCGGGGCACCGCCGGCTGCGGACGGTGCCGCCGCAGGCTGCGGCTCCCCGCAGGCTGCGGCGTCGCCGCCCGCAGTCTGCGGCGCCGCAGGCTGCGGCCGCCGCAGCCCGGGCGCTGCGGCCCCCGCAACGAGCGCGTGTTATTCCTTTTGTGCTGAGCTTACTGCGAAGAGGTTATAATACGGGGTTTTAGTTTTTTTTTTTTTTAAAACTCAAGTTTATGCATTCAAAAATATGGATCTTCTTCTCTGTTTGACAGTTATATATATATATATATATGTGTGTATATATATATATATATATACATTTAAATATAGTTATATATATATATTGAAATGAAAGGCTCATCACTTACTGTTTTATGTTCTGGGAACTGGCAGAAATATTGTTTTTAAAGGAATAATTAAATAAATACACACACACACACACACACACACACACACACATATATATATATATATATTAAATCGGTGTGTTAGTTTTCCTCTTTTTTTGGAACAGATATATATATATATATTTTTTTAATAACAGCATACCTGATTTGTAGCTAATGAGATGACATGTTTAAAAGAAAATATATTTATTTCATCTTTTTTTTTTGCTCTTTATTTTATTTGATATTTTATTTCCACTTTTAACTATAACTCACATAGACTCTTCATGGGTGTAATATTTTTAAGAATACCAACAATATATTTTTAAGGGAATTCCTACATGTTTAATCTTTCCTTGACATTGAAATACTAAACTAAATGCTACATATTTTTTTTGAAAGAAATAAACTGCTGTAACAAGTTTCATTTTCTGCATTAAATGGGGAGAATACATCTTATTTTGCAAGCCAATTAGCAAAGACTACATACATGAAATAAACTTTTTAATAAACTTCTTTTGCAGTTTTAAAAAGAGAAATAATGGACTGTTTCATCTAAATTTACAGCAACCTAGTTTCATTTATTTGCAGGATACATGAAAAATAAAATGCATCTACTACTCTTTTTTTTGTTAACATAAAAATTTTCATACATTCTAATACTCTATTTCTTTCATATGCAACCAACTAAAATAGGGAAAACTTCATGTATTTCATTAACAGATATAAATACAAATGAGCATGGTTACAAGGGGTTTTGAAATCATAACAACTACATTTTCCCTTTTTTATGAAAATAGAAATACATTGCTTCATTTCTTTTTGAAAATAAACACACAATGACTTGCTCTTCCTTTTACAAGCTAATATTAAATACATAAATTCTTCTTTTCTTGCAAATAAACACAACCTAACTCACTTTTTTCTTCCCTTTACAACTCCTAAGGAGAATACAATGTCAAATTAACCTTTTTCTGCACATAAAACAGCCACATATCTCTTTAATCCTTCTTTTCCCATCCCATGCAACCTGCAACAAAACACATTTTTGACCATGGGAAGCTCACCTCCCAGCCTAGGCTTACTAGAAGCCACCCCCGAGCTTGGAGAACCAAGCACTAGACGGGTTACACACACACAAAACCACTAAGAACATAGGAACACATTTACAATCAAATTTCCCCTTCCCAAGCTTCACATTCACCACTTTCATGGTGGCTCTTCCATGGGTGGAAGTGGACCATGTACCAATGGGGAGAATGCATGCCAAACAACAATACTACATTAGCCACCTCATGGCAACACCAATGCAACCCAAACATTTCACAACCCTTATGCCCCCCAAAAAGGCTCAAGGCCATATATGCTCCCCTTATGACCCCCAAATGCATACACAAGGCTATGCATCAAGGGTCACCAAGGACTCCCTTGAGAACACTCTCCATAAGGAGAGCCTCTCACCCATGGCTGTCAAACTCCTTCCACCCCAAGATCTTCCTACCCTCCCAAGGATAGGAGATCTTGGACACTCCCAAAAACAACAACAAACACAACAAACACATAGAAAGGGAAACCATACATTTCACTTCAACACAAGAACTTCTTAAAAAAAAAACACAATCTTTCAAGCAACTCTTTTCTTGTAACAAAACAACATAAAATATCATTTTCAACATAATAAGAGAAAGAAGAGAGTAACCAACCTAATTCTGCCAAAAGGTTTGCTAACTTTAGTTGGGGATGAGCTGCCCAATTTCCACTATCTTTTCTCCCAAAATTCCACTAAAAATGCCAACTCCTACTAACTTTTCAAAACAAGCAAAATCTCCCAGAAAGGAGAGTGGGTGATTACTCACTAAGTTTGCAAATTCTTGCCTAAGAAGGCCTCTCACACACTTCCCAACCCCTTGGGTGAGGTGTGAGTTCCCATTGGTTGCCCTTCCCAAACTCTTACACACTACCAAAATTGGAAAGGGAAAAGGTGGAAGAAGATGGGGAAGAGAGTTTGACTCCTAAAGGGAAGGTTCTCTATCCTAGGGAGAACTTTCTAAGTTCAATTTTCGTGCATCTTGGAATTATCACTTTTTGAAGTGACTTCATAGTCACATGGGAGAAGCCACATGTTGCAAAACACCCCTAACCCATAGGTATACCCTTAGGACCTTTGGAAAAGCCTAAAAACTTACCCTAGGAGTCCATTAAACCCTTTGGAAACCCCACTGAAGTTTACCTACGGGTCAAGCATGAGTTGACCACTCCCATGACTCCCTACCCAAGACAAATTTGGGACCACACTCATGTTTTTGAATGACTTTGGTAGAAACAAAACTCCCTCCAAGAGACAAGTCAACTTAATGACACTTAATCAGCACATGTGTCAAGTGACACAACAAAAATACAATATGAAATCACACATGGAAAATTGGTCTCTTGAAGGATTACACAATTACATATAAATTAAATTTTTACACTCAAGCATTATACACTTCACAAATAAAATACATTACAAGGGGAGGGGTGTTGTCTCTCCAAATAGACAACTCCCGGCTTAACAAACGCACATTGGTCTAGGCTTGATTCTCCATAAATTCCATGGTCACATGGATAATTTCCTGCGCATCTCAATTAACACATTAGTAACTCCAAATAATCACAATTATTCAAAATCAGATACATGGATTCCATTGCAATTCAACACTCATACATTAGGCAACAATAATTCAATATCTCATTTGTTTTCAAATTCACTTTCACATAAGCAATTAACATAATTTTCTCAAAAATGAACCATTCATAAATATGCATCCTTTTCTTTCATCAAAATAAAATCCTGCAAATTCCCAATTACGACATTCACCATCATAATGTAATTCTATTCTAGTAACATATCTAAAGTTTCATAATTCATCATGCATGAAATAAAACATCAACATATATCAGTGTGATCCAAATCATGGAATCATATAAGTTCTAAGTCCATAATGCATAAAATAAAGCATCCATAATCGTCTCAATATGCAAATAACTGAAAATGTCAAACTGAATCGGGGTAGGGCCTCACACCCTCCCCCTCTAGGCATGAACTTCCTCCTGGAGTTCATCAAAAAGGTGGGGGTACTATGATCTCATAAGTGCTGCATCCTCCCATGAGGCTGTGACCTCATCATAGCAATCCCACTGGACTCTAACCTGGTCCAGCTCTCGCCCTCGAAGGCTCAGCGTCCGGCGTGCCAAAATGCGAATGGGCTCCAAAGCTAGCTGCCCGTCCGACTCCACCTGCAAGGCATCCCAATCTAGAATATGAGACTCATCATAGATATACTTCCTCAAAACTGAAACATGAAACACATTGTGGATGCGTGACAGGCTAGGTGGCAATGCTAGACGGTAGGCAACTGGCCCTATCCTTTCAAGGATCTCAAATGGTCCTACAAATCGAGGTGCAAGCTTAGAACCCTTTCCATAACGGATTGGACTCTTATGCGGTCGCACTCTCAAGAAGACTCTGTCTCCAACTGAGTAGCTACGATCAACCCTCTTTGCATCTGCATATTTCTTCTGTCTATCCTGTGCCTCTCTAAGATGCTGCCTAATCAAATCCACCTACTGCTCCATATCTCGAACTATCTCTGGACCAATAGCAACTCTGTCCTCTATGCGGTCCCAACTCAATGGTGTCCTACAAGGCCTGCCATATAATGCCTGATAGGGTGGCATCCCCAAGGACGTGTGATGCCCATTGTTATAGGCAAACTCCACTAAAGGAAGGTACTCCTCCCATCTGGTCAGGTGATCCATGACATACATGCGAAGCATATCCTCTAACACCTGATTAACTCTCTCTGTCTGGCCATCCGTTTCCGGATGATAGGCTGTACTAAAGTTGAGCTTGGTACCCATAGCTGCCTGTAATGCCTTCCAAAAAGAGGAAGTAAAAAGGGAATCCCTGTCGGAAATGATCTTAAGTGGTACACCATGTAGTCTGACAATGTCTCGCAAAAACACCTGTGCTACTGCTGGTGCTGTGAAGGTGGTACGAACTGGTGAAAAGTGAGCCACTTTGGTCAACTTGTCAACCGTCACCAAGATGGCATCATGGCGGCGAGATGACATAGGGAGACCAATGATGAAATCCATAGATATAGTGTCCCACTTCCACTCTGGTATAGCATGAGGTTGGAGCAACCCACCTGGATGGCTGTGCTCCGCCTTGACTCTCTGACACTCAAGGCATCGGGCTACCAACTCGGCGATAAGCTGTCACATTCCTGGCCAATGATATAGTTCTCTCAAGCCTGCATGCAACTTCTTGACACCGGGATGCGCCGCATAAGGAGCTCTATGTGCCTCTGTGATAATGAACTCTCGCAATCCCCCGGTAGAAGGTACATAGATGCACCCTCTATGGCGTAATAAACCATCGGGCTCTAAGGAATAATCCACATATTTCCCTTCCAAATTTTCCTGAGATCGAATAGCCTCGCAAACCTCTAAATACCATCTGTCCTCTGGCAATCGCTGCATGATCCGATCTCTCAAATCCGTGCTCATAGACATGGTGTATACCTCGTGATGCCTCCTACTCAAAGCATCTGCAACTACATTTTCTTTCCCTTTGATGTAGTGAACATCAAAATCATACTCACACAAGAATTCCATCCATCTCCTCTGACGTGCATTAAGATTCGGCTGAGTGAATATGTACTAAAGGCTCTGATGGTCTGAGTGCAACTCAAAATGATGACCCAAAAGGAAATGTCTCCATCTCACAAGTGCATGCACTATAGCTGCAAGCTCCAGATCATGGGTGGGGTAATTAAGCTCGTGAGTCTTGAGTTTCCTAGACTCAAAAGCTATAGCTCTGCCATTCTGCATAAGTACTGCTCCTAAACCATCTAGGGAAGCATCCGTGCAAACCATGAAATCAGCTGAAGGATCCGGTACTACAAGGATAGGTGTGGTAGTAAGTGCCTTTTTAAGTTCCTGAAAGGCCTTCTCGCACTTCCCCGTCCACTCAAACTTCTTCCCTTTGCGCTGAAGAGAAGTGATAGGATGAGCAACTCTAGAGAATCCCTCAACAAAACGTCGGTAATAACCTGCTAAGCCCATGAAGCTCCTGACCTCTGTCACACTGGTCGGTGCTGGCCAATCCATAATGGCTCTGATCTTGGATGGGTCCACTGAGATCCCATCACCGGATATAACATGACCAAGGTACTTGATCTCAGTTTTAAAGAAAGCACACTTCGACAAACTGCCATACAACTGATTTTCCCTCAAACACTGCAAAACCTGTTTCAAGTGCTCCTCATGTTCCTCCTCATTCCGTGAATATATCAAAATGTCATCGAGAAACACAATCACAAAGCGGTCGAGGAATGTACGGAATACTCCATTCATGAGACTCATAAAAACTGCTGGGGCATTCGTAAGACCGAATGGGACCACGGTGAACTCATAGTGGCCATATCTAGTGCGAAATGCGGTCTTGTGGATATCACTTTCCACTATTCTCAACTGATGGTACCCTGATTTTAAATCAATCTTGGAAAATACTTTAGCACCTTGAAGTTGGTCGAACAAATCATCGATCCTGGGCAATGGATATCGGTTCTTGATGGTTACTTTGTTCAACTGACGGTAGTCCATGCATAATCGGAGAGATCCATCTTTCTTCTTCATGAAGATGACTGGTGCACCCCAAGGGGATACACTAGGGCGAATGTGGCCCTTCTCTAGGAGTTCCTCAAGCTGAATCTTGAGCTCATTAAGCTCATTTGTAGTCATTCTATATGGTGCTCTAGAAATTGGTTCGGCTCCTGGAACAAGGTCTATATGAAAATCAATCTCTCTACGGGGCGGCATACCAGGTAACTCTGAAGGAAAAACATCTGCAAATTCTCTAAGGATATGATGGTCGTCAAAAGATGGTTCCTTTTCCTCCTCTTCTTCCCTATCACTAATGGTGATGGCAAATAATTGACATCCCTTTCGCATGCTCCGCTTAAGCTGCATGGCGGAGATCATACGAAGGGACATGGGTCTCTGAATTCCAGTGATCACTATAGGAGAGCCATGATCATCCTCACACTCGATCTTTTTCAGGCGACAATCCATCTTGGCTCTGTGGGCATAAAGCCAATCCATGCCAAGTACAACGCCATAGGATCCAAGTGGTGTAACTCTAAGGTCTACTAAGGTGGTGATGTTGCCAATCTGAAGTTGACATCCCTTAACCTCTGATTCCACTGACACTCTAGCCCCTGAAGCTAATTCCACTTCCCAACTGACCTCTTGCCTATTTGCCACTAGCCCGCAACGCTCCACAACCAATGGAGATATAAAAGAATCAGTAGCTCCTGAATCAAATAATATAGATACACTGCTACCTCTGATCATACCTGCCACCTCAATAATCGTGGCCTGATGCTCTGCCTGGCGGTTGTCAACCGCTGCGAAGACTCTGTGGGACTTGCCCATGTCCCCAACTGTCGGCTCTGATGCTGCCATCCACTGATTTCCTGTCATCTGACCCTGAGGACACTCTCTCGCTATGTGTCCCATGGCTCCACATGTGAAGCAAGGGCCTCGTGCCTGAAACTGTACTCCCTGTGGTCTGGAGAAAGACTGTCCCCCTGTCCTACTAGAACCACTGTACCCACCTCTAGAGGACTGCTGAGTCCTAGCCGGAGGTGTGTAAGGAGCCTGGGATCTCTGATCTCGCCTCTGACCCTGTGACTGCCACTGCTTGGGCTTTGTGCCCTGCTGATTCTGTGGAGGCTTTTGCCTCTGGTTTTGCTGTGACTTCTGCGGAGGAGGGGGTTTGGAGAACCCCGATGAGTGCCTGTTGTTACCTTTCCAATGGGGTTTCTGAAACCCATAATTCTGTGGTGAAGGATTACGGTTTTGAAACCGATCCTTCGAGTCATGTGGTCTGGCCTGAATCTCCTCGGCTATCAAAGCCTTCTCCACGGCAACCCGGAGGCTCCCTGGAGCGGCCATTCTCACTGGTCCTGCTATGCCGGAATTCAATCCTCTGATAAATCGGTTGACGAGAAGCTTTTCATCTTTCAGGTAGTCTACATAAGGTAATAGTTCAAAGAACTTGTTCTCGTACTGTGTCACTGACATACCCTTCTGCTGGAGGTCATGAAACTCATCCACCCTACGCTGTCTGAAATGCTCTGACAAATACCTCTCCCTGAATCTTTCTGTGAAAATCTCCCAAGTGAGGGTCTCTATCTCTAATCCACACTTATATTCTTCCTGTCTCCACCATGTGGAGGCTGTTCCTCGCAAAAGATGAACCGCTGCTCGTGCTTTTAGATTGCTCTCATAAGAGCGCAATGCAAAGCACCTATCTAGGCTTAAAAGCCATGCCTCTGCCTCTACCCCATCGATAGATCCCCCAAATGATGGTGGCTGAAGTCGCATAACCTCCCTGATTAGATCCCCTGGATCTCTACGTGCCCTCTCAATATACACTGGTGCTACGGCTGGAGGTGGTGCTGGTAGGTGAATGGGTTCGGGCTCATGCACAGCCTGACTCTCTACGGGATTAGGAGGTAAACTCCTACTCCATTCCCGTTCCACTGTCCTATGACTTCCTGAGTTCTGGTTTTCAACATTATGATCTACTGCTGGAAGCCTATCCTGTACTAGTCCAATCAGGTTCTGAAGAGCTACCAAGATGTCTCGGTTCGGGTCAACTGGTTGCTCGGGAGGAGCTGCTGGGTCCACTTCCTGAACCGATTCCTCCCTAATGACCTCTTCGCGTGCCATGCGTGCACGCCTAGGGCCTCTACCACGTTTGCGAGCTTGTCGCGTAGCTGGAGGCATCCCTTTTAAGAGAATAAAATAAAATGAAATAAATAACTATTTTTAGGAGAAAATATTTAGCTAGTTTAAAAATAAAATTAAATACAATTTAATTAATTAAATAATTGTAGCAAAACGTAATGGAGTAAGGTTCCCTAGTGTTGGCAACCTGGCTCTGATACCAAAATGTCATGCCCACTCTTGGGCACGAACGGGAAATTTTTTTTTTTAAGAATACTTAACTAATTACCGACTAACTAAATTGAAATATTGCATCTTCGTGCGAATAACTTAATTAATTAATGCATTTTGGGTTAGGTCATAACTATGTTTGAGTCGTTCAGGTGATTAAATTCAATTTAGGGAGAGGAGCGTAACTAAGTTAACAACGAACTACATTTCTCCCAAAACGGAAATTCCCTAAGCTCCATTAATAAATAACTAATATCCCCATAATGGCGATTTATTCTTGACCATATGCTTTTTAAAATTAATCTTATTTATCTATCTTAATCCACTAGGATTCCTAATTTACTTATCCTGGTAATTTAAATCACCTTATCTAATTGAGGTCTCAATAATTTTAAAGCTTCTTAATTAAAATTTAAATGAACTCTAGATAACGGTACCAACTACAAATTTGGGGTTATCGGATGTCTATAATAAAATTTGAATTTACTTATATATATAAATACATATTCATATACACCCATATTGATGTATATAAATATATATATATATATATATATAAATAAATCTACATATGTATATACCCTTTTTTTTTTAAAAGAAACATTCTCTTGTCACCATTAACCAAATTTATTTGTTTGGCTGTTCCTAACAATTATCATTTTCTTACAAATGATTTCACATGCTTAAACACTTAATTTTAAATCTATATGTTTATATATTTATATATATATATATATATATACATATTTATTTATTTTATATATATATATATATATATATATATATATATATATATATATCCCTTAATTAACCATATACAAAAGTTATTATTTTTTTTTTTTTTTGTCTTTTGTTTCCAAGAGGAATATAGGGGTTTGAATTTCCCTCACTTTCTTTTTTTTTTAAACAACCCTAAAAGCTTATTGCTTTTGCCCTAACCCGACGTTAGGGTTAGGGCGTGTGTAGACTCTTTAGTTTCATCTCCTTTTTTTGAATAACGAATGTGTGTTTTGCGCAGGGGGTCGGCGGTCAAAGGAGGCGGCGCGGACTGAGAAGAGGCCGAACGTTCCAAACCCGCGTCGTTTGTTTGACACTACACTGCGTTATTACCCCGAAGGGCGGAGCGGAGGGGGGGAAGGGCCGGCCGGCGCTGCGGGGCACCGCCGGCTGCGGACGGTGCCGCCGCAGGCTGCGGCTCCCCGCAGGCTGCGGCGTCGCCGCCCGCAGTCTGCGGCGCCGCAGGCTGCGGCCGCCGCAGCCCGGGCGCTGCGGCCCCCGCAACGAGCGCGTGTTATTCCTTTTGTGCTGAGCTTACTGCGAAGAGGTTATAATACGGGGTTTTAGTTTTTTTTTTTTTTAAAACTCAAGTTTATGCATTCAAAAATATGGATCTTCTTCTCTGTTTGACAGTTATATATATATATATATATGTGTGTGTATATATATATATATATATATACATTTAAATATAGTTATATATATATATTGAAATGAAAGGCTCATCACTTACTGTTTTATGTTCTGGGAACTGGCAGAAATATTGTTTTTAAAGGAATAATTAAATAAATACACACACACACACACACACACACACACATATATATATATATATATATATATTAAATCGGTGTGTTAGTTTTCCTCTTTTTTTGGAACAGATATATATATATATATTTTTTTTAATAACAGCATACCTGATTTGTAGCTAATGAGATGACATGTTTAAAAGAAAATATATTTATTTCATCTTTTTTTTTTGCTCTTTATTTTATTTGATATTTTATTTCCACTTTTAACTATAACTCACATAGACTCTTCATGGGTGTAATATTTTTAAGAATACCAACAATATATTTTTAAGGGAATTCCTACATGTTTAATCTTTCCTTGACATTGAAATACTAAACTAAATGCTACATATTTTTTTTGAAAGAAATAAACTGCTGTAACAAGTTTCATTTTCTGCATTAAATGGGGAGAATACATCTTATTTTGCAAGCCAATTAGCAAAGACTACATACATGAAATAAACTTTTTAATAAACTTCTTTTGCAGTTTTAAAAAGAGAAATAATGGACTGTTTCATCTAAATTTACAGCAACCTAGTTTCATTTATTTGCAGGATACATGAAAAATAAAATGCATCTACTACTCTTTTTTTTGTTAACATAAAAATTTTCATACATTCTAATACTCTATTTCTTTCATATGCAACCAACTAAAATAGGGAAAACTTCATGTATTTCATTAACAGATATAAATACAAATGAGCATGGTTACAAGGGGTTTTGAAATCATAACAACTACATTTTCCCTTTTTTATGAAAATAGAAATACATTGCTTCATTTCTTTTTGAAAATAAACACACAATGACTTGCTCTTCCTTTTACAAGCTAATATTAAATACATAAATTCTTCTTTTCTTGCAAATAAACACAACCTAACTCACTTTTTTCTTCCCTTTACAACTCCTAAGGAGAATACAATGTCAAATTAACCTTTTTCTGCACATAAAACAGCCACATATCTCTTTAATCCTTCTTTTCCCATCCCATGCAACCTGCAACAAAACACATTTTTGACCATGGGAAGCTCACCTCCCAGCCTAGGCTTACTAGAAGCCACCCCCGAGCTTGGAGAACCAAGCACTAGACGGGTTACACACACACAAAACCACTAAGAACATAGGAACACATTTACAATCAAATTTCCCCTTCCCAAGCTTCACATTCACCACTTTCATGGTGGCTCTTCCATGGGTGGAAGTGGACCATGTACCAATGGGGAGAATGCATGCCAAACAACAATACTACATTAGCCACCTCATGGCAACACCAATGCAACCCAAACATTTCACAACCCTTATGCCCCCCAAAAAGGCTCAAGGCCATATATGCTCCCCTTATGACCCCCAAATGCATACACAAGGCTATGCATCAAGGGTCACCAAGGACTCCCTTGAGAACACTCTCCATAAGGAGAGCCTCTCACCCATGGCTGTCAAACTCTTTCCACCCCAAGATCTTCCTACCCTCCCAAGGATAGGAGATCTTGGACACTCCCAAAAACAACAACAAACACAACAAACACATAGAAAGGGAAACCATACATTTCACTTCAACACAAGAACTTCTTAAAAAAAAAACACAATCTTTCAAGCAACTCTTTTCTTGTAACAAAACAACATAAAATATCATTTTCAACATAATAAGAGAAAGAAGAGAGTAACCAACCTAATTCTGCCAAAAGGTTTGCTAACTTTAGTTGGGGATGAGCTGCCCAATTTCCACTATCTTTTCTCCCAAAATTCCACTAAAAATGCCAACTCCTACTAACTTTTCAAAACAAGCAAAATCTCCCAGAAAGGAGAGTGGGTGATTACTCACTAAGTTTGCAAATTCTTGCCTAAGAAGGCCTCTCACACACTTCCCAACCCCTTGGGTGAGGTGTGAGTTCCCATTGGTTGCCCTTCCCAAACTCTTACACACTACCAAAATTGGAAAGGGAAAAGGTGGAAGAAGATGGGGAAGAGAGTTTGACTCCTAAAGGGAAGGTTCTCTATCCTAGGGAGAACTTTCTAAGTTCAATTTTCGTGCATCTTGGAATTATCACTTTTTGAAGTGACTTCATAGTCACATGGGAGAAGCCACATGTTGCAAAACACCCCTAACCCATAGGTATACCCTTAGGACCTTTGGAAAAGCCTAAAAACTTACCCTAGGAGTCCATTAAACCCTTTGGAAACCCCACTGAAGTTTACCTACGGGTCAAGCATGAGTTGACCACTCCCATGACTCCCTACCCAAGACAAATTTGGGACCACACTCATGTTTTTGAATGACTTTGGTAGAAACAAAACTCCCTCCAAGAGACAAGTCAACTTAATGACACTTAATCAGCACATGTGTCAAGTGACACAACAAAAATACAATATGAAATCACACATGGAAAATTGGTCTCTTGAAGGATTACACAATTACATATAAATTAAATTTTTACACTCAAGCATTATACACTTCACAAATAAAATACATTACAAGGGGAGGGGTGTTGTCTCTCCAAATAGACAACTCCCGGCTTAACAAACGCACATTGGTCTAGGCTTGATTCTCCATAAATTCCATGGTCACATGGATAATTTCCTGCGCATCTCAATTAACACATTAGTAACTCCAAATAATCACAATTATTCAAAATCAGATACATGGATTCCATTGCAATTCAACACTCATACATTAGGCAACAATAATTCAATATCTCATTTGTTTTCAAATTCACTTTCACATAAGCAATTAACATAATTTTCTCAAAAATGAACCATTCATAAATATGCATCCTTTTCTTTCATCAAAATAAAATCCTGCAAATTCCCAATTACGACATTCACCATCATAATGTAATTCTATTCTAGTAACATATCTAAAGTTTCATAATTCATCATGCATGAAATAAAACATCAACATATATCAGTGTGATCCAAATCATGGAATCATATAAGTTCTAAGTCCATAATGCATAAAATAAAGCATCCATAATCGTCTCAATATGCAAATAACTGAAAATGTCAAACTGAATCGGGGTAGGGCCTCACAATTACTATTTTGTTGTATGTTTCTTTTTGAAAGATAATCATGTTAAACCATTATTTATCTTTGAATGAATGAAGAAAATAGATATTAGTTGAAAGAATTGAATCTCTGTGTTCAATCTTGAGCATTTGCCTCTTTGTGGGTTAAATTATCACTAAATCATATATGTTTATGTGAATGATTTATCTGAGAAAGAACATTATCTAACAATACTGATTTGCCAATTCCTTGTTTATGTGAAGTCTGAAATCTGTGAAACTGTGTTTTTCATGATTAATGGAAATTTTTGCGTATGCTATGTTCATTGCATGTTTATGGATGAATGTATTGCCTTAATTTATTTCTAGTTAAAAGTGGGCACAAAGTTACATTGAATAATTCATTGAATATTATATAAGGGAGCTATACTTGTTTTAAAATTTAGAGGGAAAAGAACAACCGTGTTTTCCCAATTTATTAGTTTACAATTGTGACTTTGTGAGGGCATGGAGTTTAATTGAATAAAAATCAAAGAAGCATAATATGTTAACTAACTAAGATTTCCTTCCTCAGTTATTTCATTTATTAGCTCTTCCAGTGAAAGAGAGTCTGGTTCCTTTTGTTTTGGTAACTTCTCTGGTGTGACTTTCTTCTTCTGACCACTGGGATCTCTCACAACTTGTTGTTTCTTCCTAAGTGTTCTTGATTTCTTTGGAGATGGAGCAGGTGTCAGTCAGGGTTTTCTCTTCTTTCTGTCCACCCTTTTGAATTCAACAACCTTACCACTATTTGAATCAGATGAGGTAGCCACAGGAGAAATATGTGCTATCGGTTGTTGTTTTGATTTTCTTTCTTGTTCAACAACATCTTTCATTGGATCAAGTTTCAACAATCCCTTCTTAACAACTTCAACAAATTTCGAAGCATCTTTTATTACTTTTTCTCTTTTCTTCCTCTGATTCTGCATAGTAACATCACTCTCTATAGTTTTAGCATTACCAACGATCTTCTCTATTGGTTCCGATGGAGCATCTAGGAGTATTTTGGCATAAGATTCCAAGATGTGTGAGTCCACTTCATAAGCCATCTCTGTTATCCAGACAGTTCTAGGTCTAACTGCCTCCATCTATACTTCATCTCTTATCACAACAAAGCATATATGTTTGTCATATTTGTCTACAATGATTTGGAAATCCTTTCCATTTGTCTCATTTTTGCTTGAAAGTTCTTGAAATACTCTTTTACTAGTTTGCCACCATCTAAGCCTATGCTGCTAATTGTCTCCTTAATCTATTTTCCAACATAAATATCATAGGCAAAGTCCTTGTGTCCAATACTAGGAATCTCCTTTGAGAAATATAGCATTAAGAACACAATCAAATTCCCAGAATTGAAAGTTCCCTTCTTGTAATCTTTGATCTTGCTCAAATTTTCTAACAGTTCATCTTTCAGCCATTCACAAATGTCAGTTTTAGCATTATTCATAATCATCTCATAGGTACTATGAATGCATAAACTTGAAACAGAATTCAACCTATTAGTATGAGCAACTTTGTATCCAATAACCATACTAGCATATTTAACATTGTTGTTAGTTATATCACTAACCCTAAGTGATCTGTTGTCAAATGTAGCGCTAGTTAAGTTCATAACCTCTTTGTTTAGAATTTTCTTTTTCTTATCAGGCCTAGTGTCGGTAGAAGGTAAACTAGTAATAGACTTAATTGCTTCTGTAGTGATCTTGAAAACTGAATCCAACCACAAAAATTCACTGTGAACTCTACTAAGAACATAATGAACAATCTCATCTGAAAATTTAGGCATGTGAAGGATGTTAGTGAATCCTAAATCTTCAACAATCTTGTGTTCTGATTTGACTACACCTTTTTTGTTAGTAATAACATTCATGAACATGTTCTTTAAATACTCAGACCCTAAATCTTCAATTTTACAATGAATGTATGCCCTAGGGTCTTCAACAAACGTAACTCCCTTCGAGATTTTTGAAAATGCACCAATGGAGTCATCTAACTTAGCTATCATAGGGATGATTTTGAAGATTGGTCTAGGTCGCTTGACATTTTCCACAATAGTAGGGTTTGCAATGAATTCAGGAATGGAAGATGAAGAAGCCATGTCATAAGATAAATACCTTTTAATTGAAAACCTTGGATGCCCTGAGAATCTTGCTTCTTTGCTTCTTGAATGTATGTGCTCAACTATGCGCTCTTTGAATCCTTGAATGCTTGGTGAATCGAAATGAGAAATTCAAGTGCTTTATAACCAAAACAAGTTAACTTACAACCGCAATAAATGCTTCACTGGTGAAGTGAATACTCAACATATGTGTCGGTAAAGAAGAAATGTGACTTATTATCACCAACTGAGGTAAATGCATGATCTTCAATTAGTTGCCTTACTCCTAAGGATTATTCCTTAGTTAGATGAAGAATCTCCTGTCGGTGCAGGATTGCTCTGTTCTGCCGGTGCAGAGATAGATTCATAATTTCTCTAATCTCTCTTCCCGATCCATTGTTTAGTGAATTCTTGCTTGATTTCATTCACCTTTTCTTTTCTTTTATCATTAGATCCTCTATTGTTTGTCTGTACATTCTTGCTTCTACAAAATCTTGCAATATGCCCAATCTAGTTACATGCATAACAGGTTACATTGTTTCTTTGAATAGCTTTTCCATAACCTTGACCAGTTTGAGTTCTGCATTGATTAGACAGATGTCCAAATCTACCACAAACATAGCATTTCACATTCAGTCTACAATTGTCTGAGTTATGACTATTTTTATTGCATTTGGAACATTGACTGGTGGATGAGTTTGTATTTTGATTATTCCTAAATCTGCACTGATTTGATCTATGACCAAATTTGTTAAAATTAAAACATTTGCCATTGAATTTATAAGCATTAGGTTGCCTTACCGATTTGTTGTGATCATGATTATTTGTAGTTCCAGAACTTTCTCCATGTTCAAATCCAAGTCCAACTATTTCTCCATCAGGTTTTTACTTTTCAGCATGTCATCAAGCTTGTCTGAACTCTTCTTGAATTTGTCTTTGTATTCATTTGCAATGACCAACTCACTTTCCAAAGTACTAACTTGTCTCATAAGTTCCTCTTTGTCATGTTGCATGTGAATCAAACCTATTTTAAGCATATCATTTTCATAACTAAGCCTTAGAGATTCATCTGATCTATCATTAAGTCTTCTGGCCAAATGTTCTTCATTCCTCTTTCTATCTTCAATATCCTTACATAGTCTCATGGTTAAATCTTGTATCTCATTCCTCATGTTATTGTTCTCTTATTTCAGTTTCTCTACAATATCTTTGAGAGTTTCCTTTTCTTCATCATCTTGGTTTTGCAGTTGCACATGTAATTATTTTCTCTTATTCTTTGCTATAACCAAGTTTTCTTGAAGTGCTTTGATGAATTCCCAAGAAGATTTGAGTTCATCTTCTAGTTTGATATTCTTCAATTTTTCTGCATCAAAATCTTCAAGAGCTCCTTCCAACTGTTGTCTCAAACTTTCCATCGGTACCGATTTCATAATCTTCCTCAAGCTATTAGGCTTCTGCAAATAGAGGACAAGGCTCTGATACCAATTGTTAGATATTTGGTTAGTCCCAAAGACACTGAGAGGGGGGGGGGTGTGAATCAGTGTTTGATCGATAGATGAAAGATTTAAACTTATTTGCAACTTTACAACTCAAACTAATATATCGGTAAGAAAATAATAATGTAGTAAAGAGAAACAAAAGAATAAGCATCAATGCACACCATAACACAAATATTTTTAGTGAGGAAACCCGATAAGGGAAAAACTCGGTGAGATTTGTGACCCACAATATTTACTCATTGACCAATATAAATAAATATTATGTAGTACAATAGGGGCTTGCACATGTAGGAAGGCCAACTACCTAGAGCTCACTACTCAATACAAAAATGGAGTCTCACTGACTACACAATTGGATGGTTGAATCCAATAACAATGTACTGCTCAAAATAGCATCTGCAATGCTAGATTCAGTACCAGTTTAAGCTCTGTATGATACCTCTACCAAAACCTTATTTCGCTCTGCTCTGCTTCTTATTCGATCTTAAGATAAATACATCAAAATGCATGTACAATTATTTTCTCTCATAAGATATCACATATTACTGCTTCCTTACATTACCTATCATATACATACATACATTACAAATGAGCTACACAATCTCATACATATATGAGTCTTTACAATACATCATGTCAGCTAAACAAATATAATATTACATTACAATACAATTCACATAAACAATATTATTTCCAAGTCGGCTTGGACTGCCGATATAATCTGCTGCCGATGTAACTGGATGCCGGTGTGAATAAACCTTGAAGTGACAGTCGGTGCCGGTAGGTGAAGTCTGTTGTCGGTAGAACCTTTGAACCCTATTACCAGTTGGTTGCCATCAATGACAACATGAACCATTCTCATCTGAGTGTATAATTCCAACAATAAAACCATAGGGAATATTGAAAAAATGAGATAAGCTTTTGTAAGGACCCCTCTCATGGCCCTGTAGGTTCAAATGGATCATTCGTAGGTGCCATAGATTCTGAGTTAGGGATCGTCAAAGTATGACAATTTTTAGCACTTAGGGTGCTCAAGGGACGACACTGGTAGGGTATGACCCCAAGCGTTCTATCAAGTGGGGGGGGGGTATTAGGAGCATGCATAAGTTAAGAATGCCTAACGGGACATGTCAGAATCGACAATTCATTGTCATGATGAACAAAATAAGAAATTGGCCATGCGACAACATTTGATTGAATGAGATTGATGATTTATTTACCAACTGAAAAAAATGTTTCCCTAATAAAACCATAGGGAATATTGAAAAACCGAGATGGGATTTTGTAGGGAACCCTCTCATGGCCCCGTATGTTCAAATGGATTGTTTGCAGGTTTCATAGATTCCAAGTTAGGGCCCATCAAAGTTTGACAATTTTTAGCACTTAGGGTGCTCAAGGGATGATGCTGGTAGGGTATGACCCTGAGTGTTCGATCGAGTGGGGTAGGGGGGGAATAAGAGTATGCATAGGGTAAGAATTCCTAACTGTACATGTTAGAACTGACAGTTTGTGATCATGACGAGAAAAATGAGAAATTGGCCATGCGACAACATTTGATTGATAGAGACTGACGATTTTTCACCAACTGAAAAAATGCTACCCTAATAAAGCCCTAGGGAATATTGAAAAACCGAGATAAGATTTTATAGGGACCCCTCTCATGGCCCCGTAGGTTCAAACGAATTGTTCACAGGTGCCACAGATTCTGAGTTAGGGCCTGTCAAATTTTGACAATTTTTAGCACTTAAGGCGCTCAAGGGACGACAATGGTAGGGTATGACACTGAGTGTTCGACCGAGTTGGGGGGGGGGAATAAGAGCATGCATAGGGTAAGAATTCCTAACTGGACATGTCGGAACTGACATTTTGTGATCACAATGACCAGAATGAGAAATTGGTCACATGACAACATTTGATTGAATGAGACTGACGATTTTCTCACTAATTGAATTTTTTTTGCCCTGATAAAACTGTAGGGAATCTTAAAAAACTGAGATGAATCATTTCGACACATGAATCCCCCATTGACAACTTTTTGCAACTTTTGAGCAATATTGAGAAAATTTGCCAATATGAGTAACCTATGACTAGACATAACAAATATTGGTCTAGATGACCTTATTACATAAAAAATGATTATATTTCACCTTATTTACATTAAGAATCCATCAAAACACTTTTCTTCCAAATTTGACCTCATGGAGGCGTGATGAGCAAGGTCATTAAATTTGGTGAAATTGCCAAAGGCAACCAAATTTAACACTTACAATTTAGATGAAATGAATTATATATAATCTGAAGATTATACAAACAACACGATGAAATGAAATGAGTTGTATTATTCATTAAATAACCATTATTAACCATTTTTTATTATTGAATTGAAGATTAAAGTTTAAAATGATAACACCATACAAACATGAGCAACAATTTATATGATCAAATATCAACTTCTGTATGTATGAAAATGTCAAATGATTACAAGTGTATGTACATACACAAATATGGCATAAACGCCAACTCAAACAAAATGTATGTCTATATATGTGAATGTATGTCTACATACATAATATACATGCCAACTAGACATGCAAGCATCCCAAAACTATCTATAACATCCTAAGCTATTGATGGATCATATAACTCACAATATAAGGATCCTGCACAAACCATGATTAAGATTAGTTATACTATATAACTCACATTCAAAAATTTAACATAAAAATGAACTATAATTGAACTATTCTTGTTTACCTCATCTCCACGTTTTCTCTTCGGCTTTGGAGGACTCCTAATGTATGTTTGTGGTAGAGGAGGTATGTTTTTAATATTTTCATACACAACCTACATATGTTCACAAAAATGACATTGATACAAGTTAGCATATAATTGTCACTAATAATAATGAATTATATCTACTAAAAACAAAATAAAATAAACACATGTACCCTAGGCATCTCTTCTTCTTCTTCTTCTTCTTCTTCTTCTTCTTCTTCTTCTTCTTCTTCTTCTTCTTCATTTTCACGTATAGTGGGTGTAGTCAACAAGGATGTGAAGCCAAGAATGTTTTGTACATATAAACAACAAGTATGTGAAACTATCAATCTATGTCTAGACGTGTATAATCCTTATAAGTTATTTAAACTATTCACTCAATCATATTTGTATTCAATTACCTTTCCCTTGTCTCCAACTGCACTACCAGATCCTGAATCGCACAACCCCGCACTCGCGCTACTTGTGCCCTACAAGAGTAAAATAAGATATACATGCAAGTTACTACATAATCTAATTAATGCCAATATAAATGATGAGCATGTATGTACAATAAAATACAAATGACTAGGTGCAATAATATATGTATCGTAAAGCTATCAAGGCCAAATGAAATGGTCATCAAGGTACCCTCTTGGATCTGTGTCAAATCCTCCTCTATCATCAATTGTTAAATAGACGATGTAAATAAACATTAGTACTTAATATTATCTAGATTATCAATATTCATTTAAAATATAGAATGAACTATGAAAATACAAATCTTACCACTACATCATCAATGTATGATGAAGGTGCATCCTCGCCTCTAGCATGTGAGGACTCTCCAGGGTATCCTCCAGTCCCTCTCATAACATTTGGTGCACCGTGCATCTCATGCACCTCATAATCTGTAGTGCACGTAGGAGGATCAATAGGCTATCCAACTAGACCCAAGCATAGGCTCCCACACATGACACAACTATGGGGCACGCAAATGTGTGGAGCCGAGGAGGATGTGTCAGCACCACCGGATGCACCGCTACCATCAAAAGAAGGCTGAGCTACTGCCCAAGCCTGAGAAGCCAAAAGGGTACTCAAAGAGTGAATAGCCGATATGGTCCATGACACTGCCTCACAGATGATATCTGGATGCTACACTGGGGGAGATATGGGCCTTGGACTACTCTGACTACCCCAGGTCTATCTTGGGGCATACCTAAACCCACACCCTAGAAATGTTGGATGTCAAAGTAGTTCACATGTTTTCCTAAAAAAAACTCAGCATACAATTTTTTGATGAAGTAGAAGGGGACATCAAGATTGTTGTTGGGTGGTTTATCGAAAACCATCCACCAACAATCCCAGTTTTTTTGACAATATCATCATTTATGCACCATTTAATAATTTATTTTTATTTTTTTGGGGTCTACGGGTTGACCAGTGCAGGGATTCACAAACAATGTGGTGATATTGGCTTTGGATATCTTGAGATCCTTGATCTCCTTATAGGAAAAACCAACCACATATTTTTCCCTCATATAATCTCGCTACAAAAGAGCGGCATTGTTCTCCTCAGTGACGATATCTATACTCTTTATGATGGACGTGAGGGGATCAAACATTAGGTTTAGGTGAGGGATCCTATGATAGACATCTGCAATCCCCCTCAATTGGTTTAAATTTTGTGTAATTAAATCCTGAATTGAGGGGGGGTTTGGTTGTTGCGGTTGTGGTTGATCAATGTTTTCACTATTAGCCTCCATTTTTAACCTAATTGAATGTAAACAATTGAATTTAGTTAACAAATTTAAACAATTTTGTATTTGATTAAAAAAAACCTAGTTTTCATGAAAAAAACATATTTTGAATGAAAAACAAATAAACATTAAAAAAATACAAAAAAATTGAATGAAAATGATGAAAAAAAATAAAAATCCTACCTTTTATTGGATTTTTTTGCAAATTTGGGTCACAAAATTGAATATCGGGTCCAACTGCATATCGGATTTGCTTAAATTCATGTAGCTTGTGGGTAAAAAATAACCCACGGGCTATCACAGTCCTCTTTTATTGTCTTAGAGAAATCAGATATTCAATTTTTATAGTTAAATTATTTTAAAATAATAATATATTATATAATATATTATAATATTATATTATATTATATAATATAATATTATATTATATAATATAATAATATATTATATAATATAATATTTTATAATATAATATAATAATATATTATATATTATAAACTATATATTATATAATATATAATATCTTATATATTATATAATATATAATTTTATTTTAATTTAAAATTACCTATAAAAATCGGATATCCAATTTGCTCAGGTGTTTACCATGCCAAGGTGTACCTGACACCCAGGCCAAGCAAAAAGTCAACATGGATTTTCGTGGTTTTAGGCGAGTGGAAAAGGCAATTTTTTTCACATCGTCACTTTTTGCTCCCCCATGATCCTGCACTAACCCCTCTAGTGAGTTCTACAACAAAATTATCTAGAGAAGGCATTTTGAATGTGGTACCTAGGGCACATTTTTTAGCATAAAATAGAAACAAACACTGAATATTTAGGACCAAGCTTAGAAATAATACTCAAGATTAGTTGCTTATCATCTTTCTTAGTTCCATATTGTTCCAACTACAATCTTACAGATAAGTTTTGTGAAGAAGTCTTGTATAGTGTCAAAATTGGTTGGATTCAACCTTATGAGTTCATTCTCCAATTGATGAGCTCTTAGCTCATCCCTCTTACCAAAGAGGTTTTCCAATGTGGTCCATACTCCATTTGGTGAAGGGGTAGATTCAATGTGAAAAAGAAGGTCAAGAGAGACTGACATACACATAGTACAAAAATCTTCATCACATTTATTAAACCATTTAATCTTTCCTGCAACATCCTAAGGTTTAGTTTCAAGTCCCATAGTAACATGATGATATCCACGTCTTTTTAGATATATTATCATCTTAGATTTCCATTCAAAATAATTATATGGTGTTAAAAGAGGAACTGTAGATGCATCCACAATAACATAAAATAATATTGCAATGAATAAAGAAAAGTGCAAGAAAGAAGACACATAAGACACCCCCCTTCCACTAGTTGCAGAAATCACTCCCCACCAAAAAAATATTACAAGGTTGGCACTTTATAATTAGTTCATTTACAAGGCCTTTTATTAGATTGCAATGCTTTTAAGGCTCTAATGGCCAAAAAATGAAAATTTTAATACAAATAAATTTGATACAAGATCTGAAAAAATTAGTCTTATAGATGCTCAATTCATATCAATACCTTTCCAGCAACTATTCATTTTTTAAAAACAAAGTTGTGAGGTGAAAGATATGACTTGTTGAAGGAAAAAAATGCAACTGATTCAACCTGCAATATTTGATGAAAAAAGGTAGAATATTTTTTAATTAAACATGTGTGGATGGAAATTTCTCATTTCCAATTTTTCGTCAAGTGCTTGTTTGCAAAAATCTGACACCCAAGGCAAAAGTTATGCAACTTTTAAGAAGGGTTGTTGAATTTGCATGCTAGAAAAATGGCTCATAATTTGTCCAAACTCGATTTTTGAAAAATGTACTAATTTTCTGGGAACAATGTCAAAAACCTATAAGTTTTTTATGCTAGGAAGAAAACCCAAAAATATTTTTTCCTGTAAATGAGTGAAAGATATAATTATAAAGCCCTAATGAAAATAGCTCCAATAAAAATTTTTACTCTATTGTTTTTTACTGTGTCTTCCAAACTCTAATTCTGGTGAAATAAAATTCACTTTTGATTTTTTCAAGCCTTTTGAAAACTTCGGAAATGCTGAAGAAGATTCCAATATTACCAAAAATCTGCAATCACCCAAATCTCACAAGAACACATATATATAAAACTAGATTTAACAAAAAGCTTATTTTCCTTTAAAATGTTCTAATTCTCTAGGTCACATAAGAATACAGGAGAAGAGAATACTTGGATTTTAAGAAAAATATTATCTATCTAATAGTCTCAAATCTCTCAAATAAATAAAAAAACAATGAGCTATACCAAACAACACGACTCTAATAGCATGTTAGATTCTATGAGAAGTGAGAACCGAGCTAGGATTTGATGTCGGTTGTAGATCACATGCAAATCCAAGCAATATATGATTGAAGATCAAAACAACTGAATGAAGATAAATTTGATATGAGAGAAAAATACAGACAAAGAAGAGAATTCGGTGAAGACTCTCATCGAGCTATCACTAAACTAGTGAAGGTGAGAGTATAGTGCTTATTATATAGAAAAATAATAGCATATACATCCAAGATGTGCATTAACTCCCAACTCCATAAAAAGTGGGAGGTTTTACCTACTACCCCATAAAAGGTGGGAGGTTTTTACCTACTTGGTAAATTCCAAACTATGTGGCATAACCTCCTTACATGAAAACAAAAAAGGAGTTATAATAGGTGGCACATAAAGACTAAGGAGGGTGAGAAACTCAACCACCCCATAACCCACTTAGGAAATGACCAAATAGTGGTTGTGAGAGGTGGCACAACAAGCCAAAAGAGGGTGTGTAACACAACTACCCATGTGAGGTGGATAGTTACACATGTAGCTAAAGTATTTTTCCATGTGTCCTCATATTAACTACTCCTAATAAACTAAGCAAGCGTAAATAATATGTGTAGGAAAAATAAATACTCCTTAACATAAGGAAAAATAAAAACCTACACTAACAAAATGATCTATACATCACATGTAGAAGGCAAAAGAGACATGTGAAGATTCACACCTTCCAAATATCTCCAAAAAAGTTAGCTTTCTCAAATTAAAACAATTTACTCATACCAATCCATTTCTCCCAAAATTGTAATATGCACCAAAAGTAAGACTTGCATAAGAATCATAAAGTGCCAAGGAACATAAATCAATGGTCCACAACACCTTTTTAGAACTAGCAAGTTAAGGAATGCAACACATTCCTTTATAATATCCTATAACCGCATTATCCTTAAACATGGCACACAAATAACTCCTATTGTAGAACATCTATGCACTTGAAAAATAAAATATGAAGAGATCAATATTTCATATCCATTCTTCTCCATTCCACACATCCATCTGATGCATGTTTGGTATAACTAAAAACCATTAGACAAAGATACTATTCACTATAATAGTTACCTGAAGTAATTATACAATTTTTGGACCAAGCAGAAAGTCACTAATCCTCTAGAAACATAATATACCATCAATATTTTCCATCCAAAACACTTTTAGATAGTTTCCATACATCTGCACAAGATCTATACATACTTACACCATCTACACACAATTGAACTACTTCCAGACTAATGTTTTGACATCAATGACAACTTAAATAACAAATTTACAACAATCTCCCCCTTTTTCATTTATGGAAACATCTATTCCAACACTTATTTATCCAAAAATTTATCCCCATCTGACATCAAGGACAAAGAGTGAATGAGTACTATACTATAAATGTGCTACACTTAACTCCCCCTATATGTAATTTTTTTTTGACAAACGCATGTCAAAATGTTTCACCCATATAAACATATGCACATGAATAGAAAATATCTTACCAAAGATTTATCTATACATTTTGAAGGGTAGGGCTTATGATGTCTTTGTGAATAACCTTCAATTTTGTCCAAGAAAAGCTCCAATAAACTCCCATAGAGATCAAGAAATTGATTTGGCTCTCCACCTCCAAAATGAGTTTTTTTGCGACTTCACAACTTCCTATAATAGATACAGAGCACTCAGTGTTTGAGAATCTTTCAAGATATTTACCACTTTTTTAGAAACTCAGTGGCTATATCATCCGACTATTTTAAAATTCTCTTCACATCTTCAGGATCTCTACCCATAATCAAATTTACCCTTTCTTTATTTCTAAACCTTTAAAAAATTTCTTAATTTTACTCCTTGATTCTTGTGATAACAAATTTCAAACTTTATCCATAAAAATTGTCCTTATGTCACTTTCTTTCACTAATGCCTCCTTTATTTTTTCTATTAGGGCTTCTAGCAAACTTTTAGGAAGCATATCTTGAATATCACTAAGTGTTTTATCAAAAATAATGAAATACATGATTACAACCTTTTTAATGGTTTCTTTATCCATAAGAGGAAATTCTGTATACATATCTATTGTATGCACCAATGATTTATGTACACATATTGTGTTTGCAAGACTATCTAAATTAAGTGGCCGATAGTGTGGATTATCTTCAAATTTTTCTTTCTTCTTTCTGTTGAGGGCTTGAACTCTTTTCTTGTTTGCAAGAGACACTACGTCCTCTTCCTCTACATCCTCCATTTTTTTTTCTTTTTGTTCTTGGACTATGTTATCTCTAATTTGGACTTGTGAAAAATTGTGGTAACCCTATAAATTTTTGGCCCATTTGTAGTTAAAATTCTCTATGCAGGCTTTTTGAGATGATTCTTTCACCTCGTGCATGATTGTCATTTTAGAATTCCTAGAAATTCCATCTCTTTTAAGTTTTAGGTGTCAATCGAGCCTATAAACCTAATCTACACCATGTTGGCCTTTAGGTGAAAATCAGATTTGTAGGTCTGATTTACACCTTTTATTTTGCTCATCCCTTTGCACTTGGGTGCCAATTAGGTTCATGAATTCGAAATGCACCTTGACCTAGCTTTAAGTGTAAATCAGGTTCATGAACCTGACTTGCACCTACTAATTGCACTCATGGTTGAATTAAATGTCTCCTTTATTGATTTTATTTAGGACTCTTTTAGTTCATTTCTAATCTCTTCAACCTACATAATCTCTTGTTGGTTTCTCATTTTTCTTGGAGGTGATTTCAGTGGGATCTCTTCTCCCCCAAAATTGAAGTGATTCTTAAGAGTTTTTATTGATGAGTTTCTTTTCCATGGCTTTACCTATTATTTTCATGTTCTATTTTTTATTTTTGTGCCCTATCTTGACAACCTTTCCCTTGTTTCAAGTCTCATTTCTTTGGTTTGGTGTGGTCAGGGTCTGCAAACTGGAGGCACATAATTATGTTGTTTATGAAATTGTGTTTGGATTTGAAAATCCCAATTACAACCTTCCTCTTTTTATTTTTACCACAATCCTTGGTGGTATTCAGGTTGGTGAACCTGAATCACACCAATGCATGGTGGTATTCGGGTTCATCAATTTGAATACCATTTTTTTTATCATCTCTTTGATCTTTGTCTATGTGGTGGTGTTTGAGTTTATTGACTTGAACAACACCATTCACATAGTGTGGGTTGGGTTTGTAAACCCGAATAGCATTGTTTTCCTTTTCATTGAAATTCCATTTGTGGTGGGTGGTGTTTGGATTTACCGACCCAAACAATACCATTCACATGGTGGTGTTAGGTTCTATAAACCTATATAACACAATATCTTATCCTTTCTAATGCTTGTGTATGATGGTGTTATGGTTTTTAAACCCAAACTGCACCATACTAGTGGTGTTGTTTAGGTTTACAAACCCGAACCTTACCACTTTGTGCCTCCTTTCTTAGCATTGGTCAGGCCTATAGGTATGACCTACACCATGTTCTTTCCTTTCAGTGTAGTTTTGAGCTATTGACTTGACCTACACCTATTTTATCAAATGCATTATTGAGGTGTAGATCAAACCTTGTTGGAATCAAGGGAACACTAAGAGGGGGGGGTGAATCAGTGTTTACAAAATTTAACTTTAATTACATGATCTTTAAACCATTTTATGCAAATCAAGAAAAGTAAGTGTCATGCTCTATGAAGTGTACCTGTACCTACAAACAAAAAAAAATCAATAAATCATTACAAGCAATGGTTAGTGAATTAAATCAAAGAAAGACAAAACCATAGCTAAGCGATCTATCACCTCCTAGTAAATGTGAGTATGAATTTTGCTCTCAGATCTTGGTATGCAAACTCTAGTGACTTGACTACACTTAAATGGAGGATTTAAATGATGAAGATGCATGATCTAGCAATGATAGCATGATTAAGCCACATGATTTCATGATTATTCTAGAAAATAGGCTAGAATGAAGATGCAATTAAGCTAAGATTTGAACATGATAACAATGCTTGAAATGAGAAACTAGAAGGTAGATGCCTGCAGTAACAATGCTTGAATGCAAATGAGATGAATCAATTGAGATGCAAAATGATATGAAATTGGGACCCTATTAGGATTCCCACAGATACTGAGAGGGGGGGTGAATCAGTATCTAACCAGTGAATTGAGTTTCTTAACTTAAAACATGTAGAACATATTATAACAGTGTACCAGTATGCAAGAAATAATGCAATAAATAGAATTAAAAGCATCCACATGAAAAACACACCATAAACACAATGTTTTAATAAGGAAACCCAGTGTGGGAAAAACCTCAGTGGGATTTGTGACCAACAATATTCACTTACTGGCCAATAGGAGAATATTACTTACAAGAGGGGCCTACACATGCAGGAAGGCCAAGTGCCTAGAGCTCAATGCTCAATGGGAAGTCTCACTGACTTACAATGATGGATTATATAAATCTAGTATCTTGTACTGCTTCAGAATAGCATCTCTAATGCCAGATCCAGTACCGGTTTCTGCTCTGCTTCTTACATAAACCCTTAACCTATATTTCGCATAATAGGTCTGCCTAATTACATTATACCATTCATCTTCGTTTCCATTATTAAATGTCCTACAATGATCTCTTATATATATGAGTCATTATACAATGATGCCAAGTCGGCTTACAAAGATTTTACAATAATAAAAAAATATAATATAACAAAAATCATGTCGGCCTTTGTGCCAGTATGCTTCCTTTCTCTGCCAGTGCCAGTGATGTGAGTGCCGGTGTAGAGTCTGATCTTGCTAGTGCCGGTGAACTATCTTGTCGGTGTCATAGGATTGTACGGTTGCCATCAATGACAAAACCTTCAATCACCTACAATGTCTCATTGGAGTGTGCATATGCCAACAATCTCCCCCTTTGGCATTGATGGCAACACTCATGAGAAAATTCAAAAGTGTATCCAAAACTTGTAATCCAAAAATATGTTACCAAAAATATAAGAGCTCCCCCTGAGTAGATAAGTCTTTTGCCGATTATTTTCTCATATTACTACTTCCCCTTTGGCATCAATGACAAAGGTTGTCAAGATGTCAATAGAGTTGTAGTCTCAACCTTGTAACTAGGTGGTTACAATTTGAAAAAGATCTCCCAAAATCAAGTTTATACTTTCCATAAACTTCTTGCTATCCTTTATTGTTGTCTCTGTTCTTTGAATTGTATCGGTGAGGTGCTGCATATGCTCTGTTGGTGTTCTCTGTCCCTGTACTAGTGCCTTAGATATTTCCTTCCATAATGATGCTAGATAGTCCAATCTTCGACTCAGTCTTACTATTCTCTACTTTTCTCTTTCTAACTTAAGTAATTCTTCCTCAAAACTTGTTATCCTTTGTTCAAAAACTGATAATGTATCAGGTGAATTAATAAAATTGTCTACAAGTTTATTGATTTCATCCTATACCTTGCTCATTTTCTTATCTATGTCTACTGTCAAAAAGTTTATCTTGCAAGTATCTTTATACAGAGTTTTAAATTCCTTCACTAAGTTACATAGTTCTGGTAGAAGTGTGTCAAATTCCCTAGTACACTTCTTTATCTGATCTTCAAAGAATTTTTGCTTTTCAATTTCTAACTTATCCTTAAATACCTCTTCCTTTATTTTCTCAACAATCACTGTGTTCTCAGTGATGTATTTACACAAAGTGTCAAGTTGGCTTAACAAATCCTTATTGTCTATGCTACAGTTAGGAGCTATCATCTTCAAAATTGGGATTGTGTCATCTATAGCTTTATAAGCCTGTGAACTACAATCTGTTATCCTTTTGATGGAGTCCAAAAGTACTTTAGTTACATTTGTTGATTTGTAACCTACTGAGGAGGAACCAACATTCTAAAGTCTGCATGTGGAGGAAGTAACCATGCTTGTAGTGACCTCTGGTAGGTCAGTCTGTGTTTCCATTTCTTTAAGAAAGGGTTTTTGTTTCTCTTCTATTGTCGGTGGCACTATTTCCACATGAACCTATTCCTGTTCTGGAGCCTACTTCTCTACTTGTCTCTTTGTTTTTTGCCCTGTTTCAGTCTTAGTCTGAGTCTATACCTATTGCTCTGTGTTATCAACTTCAACTTTTCTTTCAGTATTGTCAATGATGTCAGTTGTTGGTGGCTCACTAGCCATATCTGTCTTGCCAGCTGTATCTTTGTCTATCATAATGTTGACCTTTTGTGTATCAACATCAACTGCGTATAGTACCTCAGGGTTAGGATTTGTATCCTCTATGTCCATATTCTCATCTATCGGTTGATCTTCAGTAGTTGTTACCAGTGATGTAATTGGAGGTGGTGGGAGTAAGTTGTCTTTTACTTTGATGCTCGGAGGTCCACCAACCTTTCCTTTTCCTTTGTCCTTCTCCTTCCGATATACCTTTATTGGTTTGGGGTTCCTGTACTCTTCCTATTTTTCTTTTTCAACAAGGAATATGTCCCATGCATTTTATGTTTCCTCTGTTACTTCATTCACTCTTCCAACCATTAATGCAATATCTTGGTGTGCAGTAGAGAATACTGACTGGTTGGTTTCTGCAATTAAGTCATCTATCTCCTTAGGTGAGTTTACTAGGTAAACAACAAGTAACTTTTAAATTTTGATTTTCTTATCAAGCTCTACAACAGCTTGTCTTCTTGCTTCCAGTCTTTTGAACAATTCATCTGGTAGTTCATCTATCACTTCCATTAAGAACTTCTTATAGATGTCCATGTGTAAAATGACACTGTTTTAACTTGTTCTTTTTCATCTATTGACAGTGTATAATAGACCTTTCCTATGTTCTCAAGTTTTCCTTCCTCTATGATTTCATTTAGCAATTTGTCAAGAGGGGCCATGTTTTGTTTAGTCTTCTTCTTCTTTGGTGTCAACTTTTTCTTTAGTGTTGTCTTTCTAACCAGAGACCTCACTACTTGTTGTTTTTGTCTAGTCCTTCTAGGCGAGGGTGTGGATGCCGGTGAAGGATCCCTTTTCCTTACAACTCTTTTTAAAGTTGCAGGCATGTCATTCTCTGAAGAAGTAGCTACTGGTGATAGGTGAGCCTAAGGCTATAGAGTTCCTAACTCATCCTTAGTGATATCAGTTTGTTTCAGTACATTTTCTTTAATAGCCTTAGCCTGTCTAGAACCTCTTCTCACAACTGCTTCAACCTTTTTCACTCTCTTCTTAGATTGAATTTGACTTTCTATGGTCTTAGCACTACCAAATACTTCTTCCTTTGGTTCATTTGGTGCTTCTAGAAGTGCTTTAGCATAAGTCTCAATGATATGATCATCGATCTCATAACCCATCTCTATTACCTAAATTGTTCTTGGGATGACTACTTCCATCCAGATCTCATCCTTTTTTATCACAAAACATATTTCATCCTTGTATTTGTTCACAATCTTCTGTGATAGTCTAATAATTTTCTTCATCCTAACCTTTAGTGCTTGAAAATAGTCATGAATATTCTTTTCTTTGTTTTCACCCATGTTGTTGAATAGGTCTGTTAACTATTTTCCTACCATTATATTAAATCTAAGGTTCTTATTGCCTATACCAGGAACCTGTTTGGTTATGTGTAGCATCAAGCATACAAGTAGATTTCCAAATCTAAAAGTTCCTTTCTTATCCTTCTTGATTTTGCCTAAGTTATCAATCAACTCATCTTTTAACCATTCACATACATTAATTTTTACATTGTCTTTAACCATGTCATAAGCACTCTTAATGCATAAACTGGAAACCAAGTTAAGTCTGCTTGCATGAGTTTCTTTGTACCCTAAAATCATGCTAACAAATCTCACATTTATATCGGTCACATCATTAACCCTCAAAGACCTTCTATCGGATGTTGCACCAGTTAAGTTCATTACTAGGTCATTGGAGACCTTCTTAGTCTTGTCTGGTCTGTTACCGGTGGAAGGTAACCCTATTACTGCTTTCACAGCTTCCTTTGTAATTTTGTGAATTGAATCAGACAAAAGAATGAACCATGTACCCTTCTTAAAACCATCCTAATCACTTCCTTGGGAAATTCAGGAATGCAGAGGATTTCAGTGAATCCTAGGGTTTCAACAACTTTATGTTCAGTTTTTACATTTCTAGAATTGTCACATATAAAAGTCTCATACATGTTTTTAATTTCTTCATCTCCTAATTCCTCTATGTTGCAATGAATTTATATTCTGGGATCTTCTAGAAAAATAGCTCCTTTTGGAATTTGGGAAAAAGAACCTACATTGTCATCTTTCTTAGCTACCTCAGGAACTAGCTGAAATGCGGGCCTAGGGTATTTTATAACCTCGACTACTGTAGGGTTTTCTATGAATTCAGGTGCAGAGGAGGATGCCATGATGATAAATACCTTTTTCTTCCTTTGGATGGATTGATTGTTGAAGTGCTTTGCCTCTTTTCTCGAAATGCCTTAGCTCTGCAAATTTCACGCTCTTCGAATGTTTGAAATCTCAGTGAAATGAAATGGAGCCAAAACCACAAATTTATAATTTTTATTTTCCATCTACCACATTTAATGTATGTCGGTTAAGTAGTCACTTAATATTGTCTGCCGGTATAGAAGTAAACTCAACTTTTTACCATCAACTGAGGGAATAACAACATATGTCCCATTGATTGCCAAACCCGCAAGGAGATTTCTTCAATTTGATGAAGAGACTCCTGCCGGTGGAGTGCTACTATGTTCTATCAGTGGAATGTTTCTTGGTTCTACCGGTGGAGGAGTATTCCTATCCACATTCATTTCTAATTTCCTGATCCATTGTTTTGAAAATTCTTGCTTAACCTCTTCAACTTTTTCTTTTCCTTTCAAACTAGAACTTTTGTTGTCTGTCGGTGATCCTTTACTTCTACAGAATTTTGCAATATGCCCAATCTTGTTACATGCATAGCAAGTCACATTATTCTTCTGAATAGCTTTCCCATAACCTATGCCAGTATGTGTTCTACATTGATTAGATAGGTGTCCAAATCTTCCACAAACATAACATCTCACATTCATTCTGCAATTTTATGAGTTGTGACCAACTTTGTTGCATTTTGAACATTGACCGGTGGGTGTGTTGATATTCTGATAATTTCTAGATCTACATTGATTTTCTCTATGACCATACTTGTTACAAAGCATTTTCCATCAAATTTATAAGCACTAGGTTGCCTTACCGGTTTTCTATGATCTTGAGTGTTTGCAGTACCAGAGCTTTCACCAACTTCAAAGCCAATTCCAGAAGTGTCACCTTTAGGTTTTTGATTCTTCAGCAAGTTACCAAGTTCTTCTGAGCTTTTCTTGAATTTCTCTTTATGTTGATTTGCAATATCTAGTTCTCTTTCTAAGACTTCTTTCTGCCTCATCAGTTCATTTGAGTCATTCTGAGTGTGCATCAGATCTGTCTTCAACAAATCATTTTCATAGCTAAGTCTTGTGTTCTCATTTGCAGCATCACTCAGTCTTCTGGTCAAATCTTCTTCATTCTTCTTTCTATCTTCAATTTCTTTACAAAATCTCATAGTCATATCCTGCATCTCATTCTTTGTTGTCATGTTCTCTTGTTTCAACTTGTTTATCATATCATTAAGAGTTTTTTTTTCATCATTCTCATTTTGCATCTTTTCACAAAGTTCTCTTCTCTTGTTTCTTGAAATAGTAAGATTTTCTTGAAGTGCTTGAATAATATCCTGAGCAGCCTTTAGACCATCTTCAAGTTTGATAATTTTTAGTTTTTCTACATCATAGTCTGAGAGAACTGCTTCTAGTTGCTTCATCAGATTTTCCATCTCTACCGGTGTCAAGATCTTCCTCAAGTTGTTAGGCTTCTGAAAATAGAGGACCAAGCTCTGATACTAATTGTTAGGATTCTCATAGATACTGAGAGGGGGGGGTGAATCAGTATCTAATCGGTGAATTGAATTTCTTAACTTAAAACATTTAGAACATATTATAACAGTGTACCAATATGCAAGAAATAATGCAATAAACAGAATTAAAAGCATCCACATGAAAAACACACCATAACATAATGTTTTAACAAGGAAACCCAGTGTGGGAAAAACCTCGGTGGGATTTGTGACCCGCAATATTCACTTACTGGCCAATAAGAGAATATTACTTACAAGAGGGGCCTGCACATGCAGGAAGGCCAAGTGCCTAGAGCTCACTGCTCAATGGGAAGTCTCACTGACTTACAATGATGGATTATATAAATCCAGTATCTTGTACTGGTTCAGAATAGCATCTATAATGCCAGATCTAGTACTAGTTTCTACTCTGCTTCTTACATAAACCCTTAACCTATATTTCGCATAATAGGTCTACCTAATTACATTATACCAGTCATCTTCATTTCCATTATTAAATGTCCTACAATGATCTCTTATATATATGAGTCATTATACAATGATGCCAAGTCGGCTTACAAAGATTTTACAATAATAAACAAAATATAATATAACAAAAATCCTATCGACCTTTGTGCCGATATGCTTCCTTTCTCTGCTGGTGTCAGTGATGTGAGTGTTAGTGTAGAGTCTGATCTTGCCAGTGTCAGTGAACTATCTTGCTGGTGTCATAGGATTGTAAGGTTGCCATCAATGAAAAAACCTTCAATCACCTACAATGTCTCATTGGAGTGTACATATGCCAACAGACCCTTTGTGCTTCAAAATGAGGTCTATTTATAGGATTTCCTAAGGCTAAGAGTGATATGGCAGGAATCAACGGTCAAGATTTGATCTGAAGATATCAATGGTTAAATTGGAGGTTGGATGAAAGGGAACAATTAGAGGTAGGTAGGAGAAGGGGTTGGATGAAAGGGAACAATGTCATCTCCATGGTGACAAGTGTCAAGAGGCTTCTAGAAGAGGTTGGATGAAAGGGAACATTGTCATCTCCATGGTGACAAGTGTCAAGAAGCTTCTAGAAGAGGTTGGATGAAAGGGAACATGTGGGTAGGTAGAATGGGTTAGGTTTAGAAGAGGTTAGGTTAGGTGATTAAAAGTTAGGAGAATTTGAATTTAAAAATTCAAATAATAGGAAAAGGCTAATTATTTTCAACAACTCGGGAATTTGATTTGTTTTAATTAATTAGGGGATTTAGAAGAAATGATTTTGATGGGGGGAATTAATTAATTTGAAATAATTAATTAAAGGGGACTATTGAAATGAACCTATTAAATAAATCCTTAATTTATTAATAAGTAGATGAAAAAGGGAGACTTAATCAAATTGCTTAGTGAATTCAATTAAATTGGGAAGGGGGATTAATTAAATAATTGCTTATTTAATTAATTATCTTCAGACCATTTTTAGGTGTATACATTTTGCTCCTCTTGAAGCGAGGTGTGATGACACATTGATTCAAAGAATAATCTCATTTTGATGCTGATATTGACTTGATATGATGCCCCAACTCTTGATTGCTAAATTCTGGTATGATGATGCCCCCTCGGGAGATCAATTGAGATAATTGATCCTTGAAGTTTTTGTGAAATTGATATCCCGATAGATTTGATTTGATCTCTGCAATTGTGTTTTGATGAAAATGCAAGTTCTTTTATTAGCTTTATTTCTTAGATTGGTAAAATTGATAAATCTTGATTGATTAGATTGATAAGATCGAGATTCAATCTAGTTTAAGGAAGGATTCATCCTGTATAAGACAATGATGATCAGAGCATCTGGTTTCAGGAAGGATTCATCCTGTATAAGACATGATCAGAACGTCTGGTTTCAGGAAGGATACATCTATTGGAGTTGAGAAAATACAACACCACAGGAGTCCAAATGATCTCTGCAAGCTAAAAAACCTGTTACAAGGAGAAGCAAGGAAGCAAATCACAGAAGAAAGAAATACATAGAAAATATGCTCAAAAAGAGAGCTCAATATTCACAAAATGTAATGTAATAATCCTCCTTCTTGTTACAAAGAAAAGAAAGAACTTAACCTTTAATAGGTCAAGAAGCCCTAAAAGGGAAAAACTAGGTTTGCACATAATAATTAATAAAAGAATTAATTATTATGCACCTAAAGTTAGCTTAAGTGTAAAAGAGATAAAGGGAACTTAAATAATTAAACAAATATTGTTTAATTAATCAAGTAAATACCCGAATACTCTAACAACATCATGTATAAGACATGATCAAAATCAATTAGGTTTGATTGATTGATTTGATTTGATAAGGTTGATTAGATAAATAACTGACAGTTTGTTGATATCAAGTTGCAGAAATATTTGGATATGCTGATTGTTGATTCTGTTGAGGGAGATAGCAAAAGATTTGGGCTAGGTCAATAATATCATGAGAGAGATGAGTTCATCATTTTGATTGCGTATACACTTGTGATGATACTTTGATGATTCCTGTGATAGATTTAACCTTGGATAAAAGGAGCGTGTGGGATCCCATGCAAGAATGAAATGCAAGCTAAAATGCAAAGCTACAACCAGACCAGTCACTAGATTATGGCGTTTTTGTCATCATTGAACTTTTTGAAATGTGGGAAGTGAGTGCAAACATTGATGGTATAATTAAACCATGATGACCTGAGCACTATTTTCCTAGATTTTGATATAGCAAGTTAGTACAAGCATCGAGGTATAATTGAACTAAGATGACCTGAGTGTTGCTTGTGTAAAACAAGCAGTATTAATCATTTCAATATGCAAATTATAAATGTCTTCAATGATACTCTGATGATCATGTCCCGAGACAAATTTGCACATATTAATGATTAATTTTCAAACAACAGACAAGAAAAGTATCATGTTCCTTCCTTGTTCCTCTAGTCAAAGACATCCCAGAGTCACTCAGAAATCATGATAGTGAAAAGCAATATAGAAAAGTTGAACAATCATGTTACAATCATTATACAAAAAGATATTATCCACTAAAAAGTGTGTGATGTGCTTAGATTTATTTTGTGATAGCTTGATAATTGATAGTTTGATCTTGTGTTCAATGTTGGATGTGTCTCAGTTTTCGCTTGATAAGAGTTGTCTAACCATTTGTTCTACCTATTTGATTAAGCTCAAAAATGATCCAAAGTTTTGCCCCTAGCTAGGTGTAGGATTTTGCCCCAAGCCTAGAAACAAAGTTGTTATGATATATCCAATTATCCAAACCATGGTAAGAAGCCACCTGGGAAGCCTGCATATGTACAAAAGCTTTATGATGGTCAACGTTGATGGAAAATGAATGAATGCAAGCGGGAAGATACATGAACTAATAGTTGGAAGAGCTAGCTAACAGATAGCGCCTGTTTGCCAGGTTTTCACCATCTTCTTTTATTGCACTTTTTCTCATATTTGATTTTTTTTTTGGATTTTGATTTTTTCTGATTTTTCACTATTTTTGATTTTTTCTGATTTTTCACTGTTTTTGATTTTTTTCTGATTTTTCACTGTTTTTGATTTTTTTTTATTTTTCACTGTTTTTTATTTTTTCTGATTTTTCATTGTTTTTGATTTTTTCTGATTTTTTCAAACATAAAACTTTTTTAGATGCATGATATTGATAGGTTCCTCGAGCTTATCATCGTCCTGTGTTGATAGCTGATATGCTCCTAACCCAAATACTACTATGACCACAAATAGACCTAACTAGTTTGGTTCAAACTTTCCTTTCTTTTCTCGAACTGCCTAGTTGCATGGATTTTCTTTTAGCACTAGTTCTCCCACTTGAAAGACTTGTGGTTTGACCCTGTGATTATAACTTTGGCACATTCTTTGTCGATATACCTTTAGATGATCAAAGGCATTTTGTCTTTGTTTATGGATCAGTTCTAACACTTGTAGTCTAGATACTCTTTTTTCTTCATCTGGGATGAGACCTTTTAGTGATACACGTAGAGAGGGTATCTCTACTTTGATTGGCAATATGGCTTTTGATCCATATACAAGAGAGAAAGTTGTGGCACATGTCAGTGTGCGGATATTGGTATGGTAAGCCCATAGAGCAGGGTTTAGTTGAATATGCCAATCTTTCCTAGAATCGTTCACTATCTTTTTGAGGATTTTCAGAATAGTTTTGTTAGATGCTTCTGCCTTCCCATTTCCTTGTGGATAATATGGTGTGGAGAATCTGTGCTAGATTTTGAACTTCTCACATAGCTCTTGTACATCTTAATTTTTGAATGGTCGCCCATTATCAGTGATAATGGTCATTGGTATTCCATAGTAGTAGATGATGTAATTCAAGATAAATGCAGTAATTTGTTTTCCTGTGATGTTTATGAGAGGTACTACTTCAATCCATTTTGTGAAATATTCTGTAGCTACAAGGATGAATTTGTGTCCATTAGATGAAGAAGGATTTATTTTTCCTACCAGATCCAGACCCCATTGGCAAAAAGGCCAAGATGTTGCTAGTGCATGGATCAAATTTCCATGGATCTGACATTGTGTGCATGTTCTAGCTATCTGAAAAGAATCTCGTTCCATGGTTGGCCAATAATAGCCCAAGCGTATGAATTTTTTTGAAAGGGTAAGACCACTTGAATGAGTGCCACAAATATCATTATGGACTTCATGTAAGGCCTTCTAGATTCTTCTTGTTTGAGACATCTTAAGAGAGTACCATCTAGACCTCGTTTAAATAGGGTATCCGCGATGAGACTAAAATGGGAGGATTGGTGAATAAAGTTTCTCTTTTGGTTTTTTGATAAGTCGGGAGGTAAGGTATTATCTTTCAGGTATGTGTAAGTTTGGCCATAGCGGGAGGAATCATGTCCAATAAGTTGACAGATGGTTTGGGAATCAGGACAATTATGAGCAGGATGAAACAACTCTTCAACCAGGAATTCATAATGTTGTTGATTTTTTATGTCTGCAATAGAGAAGCAAGTGTAGCCATGGCGTCTGTTGCTTTGTTGTCATTTCTTGGAATCTGTTCAAAAGTTATTTCTACAAAGTGTTTCATGAAATCATCCACCATCTTTTTGTAAGGCATGAGTTTGTCATCTTTTGTTTGATAGTCATCATTGATTTGATTAATGACGAGCTGAGAGTCTCCAAGGACTTGAAGTTGTGTAATGTTCCATTCTACAGCCATTTTGATACCTATTACCAATGCTTCATACTCTGCTATATTGTTTATGCACGGAAAGCTTAATTTGTATGCTTTTAGGATTGCATGACCTTGTGGTGTGATGAATAGAATTCCTGCTCCTGATCCATGTTGTGTATATGAACCATCAAAGGATAGTTGCCATGTTTTTGTTGTGACTGTTAGGATATCAGCATCGGGAAACTCAATCTATAGAGGATGGTCATCTTGAAGTGGTGCCTCTGCTAGTTGGTCTGCAATAACTTGTCCCTTGATAGCTTTTCTGTCAACATATTCAATATCAAACCCTCTTAGAGTCATGATCCATTTTTCTAGTCGTCCTGTCAATTTGGCTTTGTTGAGAAAATACTTCAGATGATCGATTTTAGCTATTAACTTGATGGAGTGAGATAGTAGATAGTGTCATAGTTTTTGAGAAGCAAAAACTATTGCAAGCATGCTTTTCTATTAATGAATAGCTAACCTCGTATCCCACTAGTGTTCTATTGATGTAGTAGATGGCTCGATCTTTTCCTTCCTTATCCTCTTGTGCGAGAAAAAATCCCAATGATGTTTCGATAGTTGATACATAGAGTAATAATGGTTTTCCTGGAATTGGTGACATTATAACATGTGGTTGCATGAGATATGCCTTGATCTTGTTGAATGCTTCTTCACATTGATGGTCCCATTTGAAATTAACATGTTTGTGCAATAGATGTGTAAATGATTGACATTTATCTGCTAGTTGAGCAACAAATCTTCTGATTGACTAGAGTCTTCCTTGTAGTGATCTTAGTTGACTGATATTCTTGGGAGATGCCATTTCCATGATTTCTTTAACCTTAGCTGGATCTACTTTGATTCCTCTTGCTGAAACAATGTATCCCAATAGCTTTCCTGAAGTAACATCAAAGGCACATTTCTTAGGGTTTAGCCTTAGCTTGTATTGTTCTAACCTATCAAAGATCTTTTCCAGTATCTCTATATGTTCTTCTTTGTTGTAGGATTTAGCTAATATGTCACCCACATAGTCTTCCATGAATGTATGCATCATGTCATGAAATATAGTTGTCATAGCTCTTTGATATGTAGCACCTGCATTCTTTAATCCAAAAGGCATGATGTTCTAGTAGAAAGTACCCCATGGGCATGTGAAAGTTGTCTTTTCTTGATCTTCAAGTTCTATTTTGATCTGATTGTATCCAGAGAAACCATCCATTAGAGAAAACATGGAGTGTCTAGCAGTTAAATCTATAATGATGTCGATGTTAGGCAAAGGAAAGTCATCCTTTGGACATGCGTTATTAAGATCTTTGAAGTCTGTGCATATTCTGATGCTTTTATCTGGTTTTGAAACATGAACGATGTTGGATACCCATTGAGGATATGCTACACATCTGATGAATCCTACATCCAGTAATTTTTTTAGCTCTGCTTTGACTAGGAGAGTGATATGCGGATGCATTTTCCTTAACTTCTATTTGACTGGTTTGTCTCCTGGACTAACATTCAAGTGATGCATAATAAGCTCTAGATCTAACCCTGACATGTTTGCATATGACTAGGAAAAATTGATTTTCTATCATTTGAAGAATTCCACATATTGTTGCATTTCTTCTTTGGACAGAGAATTCGCTAGATGAAGAATCTTTGGTTGCTCTGTTGTGCCAATGTTAACTATCTCTGTTGGTTCAATCAAAATGGGCGACCTTTCTTGATAGTGCTCAGGTAAAGTGTCAAATCTCCCATCTTCCAATGCCTCGAGGAGGTTTTCACCATTAGATGCATCCTTTCTTTTTACTTTTTCCTGATCTAATGTTGCCAATAAATGGTTTTTAGCATTAGACTTGATATTCTTTTCTTTGTTTTCACTTTTGCAACTAGGAGATTTGGCACCCACTTGACTGGAAGATGCATTGCTGAAATTCCTGGTGAGAGTTATTATGGGTTCGATTGCATTAAGATATACAGATATGGCATGGTCATTTGGAAAGTTATCAATAGCAGTATGTCCTTCATTTTCCCAATCAATAAGCTCAGGGTGGATTAGAGGTAGAGGGTCTTCAGGTTGGTATGTTTCGAGGGTTTCAAGGGTCATGATGGATGTATCAAAATTTTTAATATGTATGTCGATGTCTAGAACGGTACTCTCATTAGAATGATCTCACACAAGAAATTCCTAATCGTCCTCAGTTAAGTCCAAGTTAGCCAAATTTGATTCTAATTCAAGTAGGCTAGTTCTTGACATTTTTCCTACATACATGTGAACTATATTGACTTCTATATCTCCTTCAAAGCAATTTTCTTCAACTAATTCTTCAAAGTGATAGGAATCCCATTCCCATTCATTAGAATCTGTATCACTTGTAGTCTGCAGTCTACAGATTTGGTCATATAACATTTCTTCCACTTTTCTGGCTATACTTTTCATTCTTTCATATTCAACCTCTTCAGGACCGAGACTGAGTTTTGTCAACTTTTTTGAGTTCTCTTGGACTTATATTAGCTTCTTTCTTGTTTTGATTGAGATTTAATGTTGCTTGAGAGATGTTTTTAGTTTGTTTCTCTTGTTGATTTGAAGCTTGCTTCTTTTGCCATTTTGTGTTTGCTTGTGCTTGTTGCTTAGCTGATTTTTCTTTCCTTTCAATTGCCAGTTGTTCTTGTCTATTTTCATATTCCTCTTGTTGTTGACTAAAAGATGTGTCTTCCAGTAGAGTGACTTGTCCATACCCTAAACTTGTTTTGTCTATAGTCTGTTGAGTATGAGGCTGAATAGGTTCTGAGATACCTTCTTTTATTTTTCCTATAGGGCCTATTCCAGTGTATCCCATCCTTCAAAGAATATTGAATCCTTTTCCATATTTTTCTGTAGGTATTCTGACATTGTTGACCTTTTGTTGAACTTCTTCATCTTTGTATAGCCACTGTAGCACATCTTTGTCTTTTGTTTCCTTTGATAAGGTTCCAACACTAATGAATGCTCCATCAAATATTGGAAGATGTTTCACAATTGGTTGTTGTTTAGAGTTTGATGGTTTTCCCAAGGATTTAGGAGAAAGTGGTAATTGTGATATTGAGTATTCTCCATTCCCTCGGTCTCTTAGGTGCATTTGTTTCTCCATGCTTGATAAAATAGATGCAAATGATTGTTCCTTGGATTGTGTTTTTAATGTTGTTGCCTCCCTATTGTGTGGAACAATTACTTCTTGAGCCATTTTTAGATTTCTACAGTATTGGAATGGATTTGCATCTGTAGAGATTGTGATTTCTTGTCCTTCATAGGGAAATTTGACACATTGATGATATGTTGATGGCACAACTTGTAAGTCATGTATCCATGGTCTCCCTAGGAGTACATTATATGATAAGTCCAAGTCTAGAACTTGGCATGCTGTGTCTTTTTGTAAAGGTCCCACTCCGATGGGTAGTATCACAATTCCCTTGGAGGAACGTTCTTCTTCATCATAGGCTTTTATAGTGATTCTTTTCCAAACATCAACTACATCTTCTGAATATCCTAAGGCACAAACAAGACTCAATGAGAAAATATTTAGTCCAGCTCCGCCATCTATTAGAACACGCTGAAATCACATTTTGTGAATGCAGACTTCAATATGCAAAGGAGCATTGTGAGGGTGTTGCAAGGACATGCCATCTTCTTCAGTGAATGATAAGCAATGAGAGGTTGTGAGGTGTCCCACCATGGTTTGGAATTGATCAATATCAAGATCTTTAGAAAATGTTGTATCTACCAATGCTCGTTCTAGAATTTCTTTGTGTGCAGGTGAAAGTTTTAACAATTCTAAGATGGATATTTGTGCGGGTGTTTTCTGCAATTGCTCCAATAGACTGTATTGTTTGGTAGTGGATGATGTGTTTGTTATAGGACCTGATAAAACAACTTTGGCTTTGCTTCTCTTAATATCATGAGCATGTTCTTGATTTTATTTTTCTTTAGCTACAATCATGTTTACCACGTTGTCATATGTATGAGCATAGTTTACCTTTGCTTTACCCTTACCATTGTTTGTTGTTGATGATTCACCTTTCTCTTAGTTTGGGAGTGGAGTCTTAATAGTTGTATGAGATTCATTTGTTTTATGTCCATCCAAAGTTATTACTCCATTATCAATCATATCTTGTATGATATGTTTCAACTTCTGACAACTGTCTATGTGATGTCCCTTGTTTCGATGGAAATCACAATATTGATTATCATTCCACCAAGGTGGTTTGATGAGGTTCATAGTTCCTTTCTTCTGGTAAAGTGATCAATTTGTTTGTGAGAAGTGTTTTTAGTGCTGATCCAAGGGGTTCACCAATGTTTGTAAATTGTCTTTGAAAGAAAGTTTTGATAGTTGCTCTTTGGTGATTGTTGTTTTGTTGAGCCGCTGCTGAGTGAGTGGATAAATTTAAAATCGGTTGTTTTGGTTTCACATTGTTGTTATCCACTATTCCATCATTGACGACATTTCAGTTTCTATTCCAAAACTTTGGTTTATCATTGTGATTGGTGTTATTGTTGTTGTTAGGAGGATGGACTCCTTCTTTGTATATTTTCAACTCACCTTTCTTTATCATGGCTTCCTCCATTCTGATTCCATTATCAATCATTTTTCTGAAACTTTTATTTCCTTTCATTTTAAGTAATAAATCATTTTATCATTTAAGTTATCAATGAATATGTCCATTTTTTCATATTATGGCACTGTACAAGGATACTGGGAGGCTAACCGTTTCCATCTTTGTAAAAATGTCATGAAAGATTCTCCGGCCTTTGTTTGGCGTTACATAGGTCTAGCATTGTTACTTCATTTTGTATGTTGTAAGAGTATTGTGAAACAAACTTATCCACCAATTCTGAAAATGATCTGATTCCAGATGGAAGTTTGGAGAACCATTCCATAGCTAGCCCAGTTAAGCTTTTCAGAAATAATCTCATTAAGTAGGTATCCTCATGTGCAAACTCCAAACTCATTGTGCAAAATTCTCCTATATGATCTTGAGGGTTAGTGCTTCCATCATATTTTTGGTATCTAGGAGTTTCAAACTGTATAGGAAATGATATCATGTTTAGATTTCTGTCAAATGGATAAGGATAGATTTCTTGCAGTAAGTATCTTCTAACATTTCCTCTTTGCATATCTTGAATTTGTGTTTGCATTGCTTGTAGTTGTTGTGTGAGAGTTGTGATAAGATTATCAACATGATTTGTTCTTGCATGACCATGATTTTGTATTCTAGGAGGATCTGGATCTCTTCTTGTTTCATCTCTACCCCTCTTGTATCTTCATTGGATTGAATTTTATTCAGAACTTCTACTTCATCTCTTTTGGGTATGTAAGTTTCTTCATTGGTTCTAGTGTTATTAGGGATTGACATGTCATTCATTTTAGGACCAAAGATATCCTCATATTGTTCGTTATTAGAAGAAGGATCACTTTTATTTTGTGTCAATTTGTTTACATCAAAATCTTGGGGAAGTGTAGCACCAGATTTGGCTAACATTAGGAAATATTTTTCTTTTTCTTTTTCTTCTTCCAACAATTTCTAGATAAATTTATCAAATTAAGGATCCTTTTTTATGTCTCTGATGTTTTGTTCAGTTATTTCTCCTTCAACTTGTATTTCATCTTCATGTTCCATGATTATATGCGTTTCCAATGTTTTGATTTCAGTCTCTATGATTTTTCGTCTCTGAGCTCTAGTTAGAATGGGCATACATGTGTGTTTAGATATTGTGCTAGAATTAGATTGTCCAAAAGTTATTTTGGGTAAGTGATCAATTGCCAAGGTAGATATGCTAGAATGATATGACATGATAAAATGATTCAAGTGTTTAAAGGTTTGCAAGTTTTTCGATCTTCGATTTAGGAGTGCAATGATGATTTGATAAAAATCAAGTCTAGTAGGAATGATATATCCTACGATGTGGGACAAGATTATTCTGACCAAACATTTTAGTATCATGATAAAGGATGATTGATCTTGATGATAAACTATGTTTGAGTGATCAATTTACCAAAGAGGGTGATAATACACTTTGAGATGTTTAGATCTTGAACTTGTTAAGGGTGAGCACTTTGAAAATCTTAAGGTGTTTATCTTCTAGAGTCTGATTTTGACGGATGATAACTTGACCAAGTGAACCAAGATGACAATCTAAGCACAGATTGACAGATAACAGGTGTCTATGTTTACTGGAAATTGATTAGGTAGAAATGACAAATTTGAAATAGGAATGTAGGACACAGCTCTGGACTAACAAATGCAGAGTTTCATACAATAGGATATGCATCTTAGAATGAAAAAACTTACAAGACCATATGACAAATCAAAAAATTTATGTAAAAAGCAGTATTTCGTACGACACAAAATGTTGTGTAGTAAGACACATAATTCTGTGTAGTACTACACAAGATGATGTGTAGTATGACACAAGATTCTATGTAGTATGACAAAAGATTCTATGTAGTACGACAAATAATTATGTGTAGTACAACAAAAGATTCTGTGTAGTACGAAAAAAGATTTTATGCAAACAAGTTCATATGACAGAGAACCTAACTCGTACGACCGAGAGTAGGACAGAGATAAAAAATGTTTGTTTGGTTGAATTTTGATAACTGAAGTTTAATGTTTTGCTTATGTCTTCCAGTTTTTGGATGTTTGATTTGTCGATTTAGGGATGAATACACAACAAACATAGGATATGAGAAGTGACTCCAAGCATGCTAAACCCTAAGGAAGTTGGCTAAGAATGAAAACCTTTTCTTGCTAACTTAGGTACACACCCAATAGCTAATTAGAATATGGTCACTGAGCATCATGCAATGGATTCTCAACGCCATATTATCTAACTCCAAATGCTAATGGGGGCACGATATGGCAAGTGTCTTGGGAGAGTAACTATCTCTCTTGCACAAAGATTATCGTCATTTCAGAGGTGAATCAGGTATCTTCTATTTTAACTGGCACTAGTAAGGGATCCGTTTGGTGCGTCGGGGTATAAACTCAATTAAGGGGTCTCCCAACCTTGAAAACCAAGGTTTGATATACCCGAAGGTATGGAGGAGAGCTATTCCCGAGAACTGTCATTGCTTTGATTTTCATCAAAAACATATTTATTTTATAGTGGGTTGGATTACTTGGCATTAGTCATTCCCACTTAGGTTGTTCCCCTCTCACCGACCTTAATGGCTAAGAGTTATTACTCCTCGGGAGGGCAGGCTTGCTAAAGAAATGCACTAATGAAAGAAAAATATGAGTATAGCTTTCTGATCACCTAAGAAAGATGAGAGCATACTCGCCTATCATCAAAGACATGAAATACATGATTGTTCATTTCCTTTAGCAAAATTGAAGTGTACTTAGAAAACTTTAATGGATACACAAAGTTTAGTCGGATTCATAGGTGACCTACAAAATAGATCCATTAGTAGTCATTGATTGGTTTTTGAATTATGTCTTTGACAAGCGTATCTTCATCAATCGTCCTACAGAAAAGAGTTAGGCTGCCAAAAAGCTCACAAACAAATCAGGATTAGCATTAGTGAAGTTTAGATTAAAATAAAAAAACCCTAACATGCAGTCTATTAAAAATCAACTCGTACGACATTCTGATTCTGTCCCGGCAGAGATGGATGTTTGTTGAAGGTTGAGAGGCCAAAAATGATGATTCGAGCCCCACGGTGGGCACCAAAATGTCATGCTCTGTGAAGTGTACCTGTACCTGCAAACACAAAACACTCAATAAATCATTACAAGCAATGGTTAGTTAATTAAATCAAAGAAAGACAAAACCATAGCTAAGCGATCTATCACCCCCTAGTAAATGTGATTATGAATTTTGCTCTTAGATCTTGTTATGCAAATTCCAGTGACTTGACTACACTTAAATGGAGGATTTAAATGATGAAGATGCATGATCTAGCAATGATAGCATGATTAAGCCACATGATTTCATGATTATTCTAGAAAATAAGCTAGAATGAAGATGCAATTTAGCTAAGATTTGAACATGATAACAATGCTTGAAATGAGAAACTAAAAGCTAGATGCCTATAGTAATAATGCTTGAATGCAAATGAGATGAATCAATCGGGATGAAAAATGATATGAAATTGGGACCTTTTGTGCTCCAAAATGAGGTCTATTTATAGGATTTCCCAAGGCTAAGAGTGATGTGGTAGGAATCAATGGTCAAGATTTGATCTAAAGATATCAATGGTTAAATTGGAGGTTGGTTGAGAAGAGGTTGGATGAAAGGGGACAATTGGAGGTAGGTAGGAGAAGGGTTTGGATGAAAGGGAACAATGTCATGTCCATGGTGACAAGTGTCAAGAGGCTTCTAGAAGAGGTTGGATGAAAGGGAACATTGTCATCTCCATGGTGTCAAGTGTCAAGAAGCTTCTAGAAGAGATTGGATGAAAGGGAACATGTGGGTAGGTAGAATGGGTTAGGTTTAGAAGAGGTTAGGTTAGGTGGTTAAAAGTTAGGAGAATTTGAATTTAAAAATTCAAATAATAGGAAAAGGCTAATTAATTTCAACAACTCATGAATTTAAATTTTTTTAATTATTTAGGGGATATAGAAGAAATTATTTTGATGGGGGGAATTAATTAATTTGAATTAATTAATTAAAGGGATTATTGAAATGAACCTATTAAATAAATCCTTAGATTTATTAATAAGTAGATGAAAAAGGGGGATTTAATCAAATTGTTTAGTGAATTCAATTAAATTGGGAAGGGGGATTAATTAAATAATTTCTTATTTAATTAATTATCTTTAGACCATTTTTAGGTGTATTCAGTAAGTGCAAAAACACAAAGCCAAGATCAGCAATACCATAACACCAAGATTTTTACGTGGAAATCTGGTTAAGGGAAAAATCACGATGGGATTGAGACCCACAATATTATAATACTGTGATCAGGAGTATAATAATATTACAAGGGGAATGCACATGCATTCAAGAACACTGCCTAGAGCTCACTACTCAATTACAAAGAAGAGGGCTATAATCCTTGGAGGACTCATGTCCTACAAATAACTAGTTGTCTAAATTGATGAATAAATCTACAAATGCCAAAATGTAGTTCCAGTTAAGCACAAATAGTCTTCTTCCATTGTTCTAGCACACTGCTCTGTTACTCTGCTCTACTCTAACATTCTGCATTATACCGAAGCACAAATCTCTCAACCGCACAAGTGAAACTATGCACAATCACTCATACATGCTTCTTTCAACACCAACAACATGCCAAATGATCATGTCAATTGAACTAATATATCTGCACCAACAAATTAAATCAAATCCATGTTGGCCCAAAGAACTGTATAATACGCAACATGAAACGTGTTACCAAAGTTGACTCAATCCGATCCAAAAATAACTAAACAGACCAAAACAAGATGTCCACATGCTTTCCATATGTCAACTCATCGACCTCGAACACATAAACAACCATCAAAATTACTCCGCATGATCCACACAACAAATTTTCACATGCTAGTGCAGCAAAACACTATTCTACCAGAAAAGTCGTCTACCGAATCTTCCAATCAACACCAAACTTAACACCAGAGGGAAAAAACCTGAAATAAGGTAAATTGTCTATCCACAATATATCTCCCAAATCTGCAAAGCAAAATGCTCAGCCAAAATAATCTATTGACCACCAAACTGTAAACTTTGCTAGATACATTGTTCTTCTTACTGGACCTTACTGGACCTCAATCAATCTTTCGGAAAAAATGAATCATAAACTATGGATTGGATATCTGACTCAAGTTGCCATCAATGACAACATCTGATCATCAATGCAGTGTCTCTTGCAAACAATCTCCCCCTTTGGCATTCATGGGAACACTTACTGAAAAATGACTAAGTGTCAAACCAAAACCAAAATCAAGCTGCCAGACTCAAAAGAATCAAAAAATCAAGAATCTCCCCCTAAGATGAACATTTTTCACTCATCTATTCTCCCCCTTTGACATCAATGAAAAAGGTAGAGTTTCAGAAATCAAAAATGCTATTTACACATGCACACACAGTCCTTATACACACAAAAAATTGAACTTATCAGCATAATAATTCTTCAATGAGTCCAAGTGGTTGTTCTAGCCTTTCTGTAGATTCTCCAATATGGTTATAAACCCACTAAGTAAATAAGCTTGTGCCTCTATTGTCTTTACATCATTCAGATCACTACTGGCCAGAGCATCTTGAGTATCTTTGAAAGAACTCTGCATAATGTCTAGCTTAGGAGTAATAAGACACCTAACTTCACTAACTCTCCCAATTATTTTCTCCTGGTCATGGTTTAGGCTTCTGATTTTCTCAAGTAGAGATATTACCTAATTCTCATGACTACTCAATGATAATGTTAGGGAATCAACTGATCGAGATATGCAATCAAGCTCATTCTCATGCACCTTAGACTTCTTCTCAATATCTATAGTGAACTTGTTCAAGGATAGACATGATTTGTACAAGTTCCCACCTTTGGACAATACATCTTGCATGCTCTTCACACATTATCCTAATGTGGCTTTATCTTTGGCAATCATTCTTTTCAAATTTTGAAGATTTTTTGCATTAAATTCATATTGGACTTTTTCTTCATCTAATCTTTAAAAAGACTCAAAATGCTTGTCTATAGAATTAATCAGACTCTTTAATTGTCCGAATGGAGTATCTGAAGTATCCTTTTGAAATGAGGGCATCAAATTTTCAAAAACACCAATTTCCATGTTTAACAACATACTACCCTCAATATGGGACTTCAAAAGATCTTCGCTAACTTTGGCTTGTGCAAACGATGCAAGTTGAAGCTTTTGAATTGGGGACAAATAAGTGAGGTTTATTAGACCTTGAATGAATTCTAGATCATCAATGACTATGTTTCCCTTTACTTTCTCTACAATGTCTTTTGCTTCAGTCTTGATTTCAACCTTGACCTCCACTTTTTCTTTTTCTACATTCTTCTCAGAAACTAGAGGGTCAATAGCAACAGTCAGAGGATTCTCAACCTTGTCCTTTATTTCCTCTTCTTTCTCTATGTCCTCTTCTCCAACTTCTTCTTGAACACTGACCTTTGCATGCTCACTTGACTAGAAGTGTCATCTATTGTCTTCTCAACTTCTGGATTGACTTGTGGTGTTGTGTCTAGTTCTTTTGGATGAATTTCTTCTTGCCCTTTAGCCTTATTTACTTCATACTGATTATCTAACAAACTTTTGACAAAATATTTTCAGTCTCTTTGGAAACTTCATCTATCTTTCCTAACATGATTTTTTTTACCCTATGCTTACTCCTAAATTAGCTCTTTTCTATATTAAGCAATCTATCTATCTACTCTATAGTAATGACTGAACATAATTTGACCAACACATATTCCTCTAGTCTCTCATATTCCTTATTAGTTGTTTGTCTTCTAGCATCCAAAATATTATACAAGATCTTGGGTATTACTGACATTACTTCAATCAATGCTTTACTATACACATTTAGGTATTCTACAATAGCCTCTTCTAGTGTTCTCTTACATGATTCATCAAAATTGTCATACCACTCAGATAGTGGTTTCAAGTTACCATTCTTAACAACTTCATTAACAATTTGTTCTAATGTTATAGGAGGAACAATAGTAAATTTTCCTTATTTTAAAGCTTCATCAAACTCAGAAGCCTTATATTTCTTACCAGATCTTGTTCTACTAGATCTTGTTCTACTAGAAGGATTCTCCTTTGAAATCTTGGTGACTTTTGGAGTATGGCTTCATCAGATTCAATTTCTTCTTCTCCACACTTACAAATCTAATTGTCTTCCTCTACTTTTCACCACCAGATGGCTTGATTGAAGATTTAGGTTTACTTGATGGCTTTGTAGGACCAAAGGAGGGAGCTGTACTTTTGAATTGCTTAGGCTTAGGAACTTCCCTTCTTGCTTCCTTTTTCACAGACTTCTCATAGAGAATATTTTCTTCTCTAGATTTTCGGATAACTTTGATATCACCATACTTTCGGCAAAAGCCTCAACTTCTTTTTGAACCTTCTTCTAAATTACCGGTTTCTTAAACTACTAATGAAGTTTTAAACTTTTCTCCTTGTATGCTTCAAATCTTTCCTCATCGGGACCCACCATTTTTCTCAACATATGTTGTGCATACAGTTCCAAAATTTGTTCTTTGACCTCATTGCCCATAGGCATGATCCATACGGCCGGGGCTCTATAGCTTCCATAAAAAATTGATCAGTATCTACCATGAAGAAAATGGTGTCTTGATATTTCTCTACAATAGACTCAGGTATCCTTTCCCTATCATGCATTTCCTTTTGGAAGCTCTTGAAATAACCCCATAGATTCTTTCTTTGAACCTTGGAGTCACTGGAATTATATAGGTGTTCTCGGTTTTGAAGTCCTATAGGTCTATCAAATGCCCATTGCACTGGACCAATACCCAAAACCTCTTTCATAAAGTAGAAAAATAGACATAGAAGTAGTGTTCCGAATTTGAAAGGATTTTTCTTATTTTCTTTGATCTTCTTGATATTCTTGATAAGCTCACTTTGAAGAAATTCACAAAGATCACATTTCTTGTTCTCTCTCATCATCTCATATGTGGTATAAATGGCAGTACCAGAAACAAAATTTTCTCTACTAGAAAAATAAATTTTGTACCCAATGACCATTGATGCAAACTTGATATCGTGTTCCAGAATATTGTTAATTGTCGTCACCCATTTGCCAAATTTTGATCCTATCATATTGATCACAATTTCATTCTTCACAACTTTTAGACATGGTAGTTCTTCCATTGCACACAATCCTATTACAACTTGAATGACAGTCTTGGTGATTTTGTGGGGCTTGTCCAACTAGACAAATTCATCATGAACTCGGCTCAAGATGAGCCGGATCTATTCCTATTCATAAAACATCAAAAATCTAATGAACTGCACAAAAAACTTCTCGAATTCTTGAAATTTTGGTTTCAATACCGAACTCTTGTTTTGCTAACTTATTGCTATATAGATTCAACATTTGTGTGCTACCTATTTCCTCAATGGGGTAGTGCATATATACCCTAATATCTTCAATATGGAGTACTTCGTAGGGCACCGATGAAAATGCACTCTCAAGGTCATTTTTTATTGAAGTAAATGGATGATTATTTAAGCTTGGATGCACACACTCGGTGATTTCAATGACCAAAGGAGTTTTAGTACCAGACGCAATTATCTTATCAAATTCAAATTTTAAACTTCAACCAAAAAGGGGTTTCACTATTAAATATCTTTCAACCGGACGCAAGATCGCACACCAAATCTAGTTATTGCTTTGGAATCTCTGCAAATTCTCCTTTACTGTTCTCTTCTTCTCTTTTGCTTTGAATGCAAAGTGAGAAATTAATGGTTAATTCTTGTTTTATCCTTCTGATACCTAAATTTTCACTACAATAAATGCACTTAACCCTAATACATTTGGATTCTCTTCATATCACAAAGATCTTTTGCAGATCTTCAAATTCTTTTGAAAATCCATCATAAATATCTACAATCATCACATATACCTTTGTAACTTGTTGAAATTAGGCACAAATCTTAGATAGGGGGTTTGGAAGATTTTCATGAAATCTTCCCCCAAGGCCATATGCCTTAGCTTAGTTGTTGGATGAGGTTCTAGCACCAGAATCAGGTGCAGATCCATTTCCTACCTCAGAATCACTCTTCTTGACCCATTTCTTCTTGTACTTCTCTCTAATTTCTTCAACCTTCACATTTCCCTTATCATCATATTTGTTCTTTTCTGCTAGAGCATTCTTGTTCACATTCTTGCTTCTACAAAATTTAGCAATGTGATCAAATTTGTTGCAAGCATAGAAAACAATGTTGTTTCTTTGATTAGGCCTAGAATTACTTTGGTTTCCCTTTGAATTGCATTGGTTAGAAATATGTTCGAATCTTCAACAAGAATATCATCTTATATGTATCCTATTTATCATACTTCTGTATTCAAATGACTTATGACCATATTTATTGCAATTGAAACATTGTTCGGAGAAAGATGAATTATTTGGATTTGCTCCATTTCTACATTGACTTGTCATATGACCAAATTTATTGCAAACAAAGCATTTAACATTGAATTTATAAGGATTAGGTTGTCTTACTAGAGATCTCTTGTTCTTCTAAGGTTTAGTATTTCTTTGCCCAGATTTAGAGCTTTCTCCTTTCTCAAACCCAAGTCCTCCCATATCACCTTTAGTCTTCTAACTGTGTAGCATTTCATCCAGCTTAGCTAATCTAGAATTGAATCTTTCTTTGTACTCATTAGCAGTGGTAAGTTCATCTCTCAAAATTATGATTTGTCTTTCAAGCTCTTGCTCATTGTTTTTCGATTGTATCAATTCAAGCTTCAACAGGTCATTTTCATGATTTAGTCTACAACATACATCAAATATATCCTATAGTGACTGAGTCAAGCTTTCCTCATTCTTCTTCATGTCTTTAATCTCCTTTGTCAATTTCATCACAATGGCTTCCATCTCATTCTTCTGAAGTGCAATAAATCTAGCAATTTTGTCACATTCCTCTGTCTTTTCTTTCAGGGCTTCATCAATGATTTGGCTTTCTTTCTCCTGAAGTTGATCAAAAAGTTTGTTTCTCTTTTTCTTGGACTTACTTAGTTACTCCTTTAATGTCTAAATGAAAATTTCAGCATCCTTGAAATTTATGTTCAATTCCCTAACTTTGGCTTTGGACTAATCAAGATCATCAAGTGCAACAAGTAGATGTTGTCTAACGCCATTGGAATCCATTAAGACACCTTCTCGGATCTCCCTCAAGCTATTAGGCTCCTTCCAAGGAACTAGGCTTTGATACCAATTGTTGGATTCAAGGGAACACTAATTCACCCCTCCCCCCTCTCAGTGTTCCCTTGATTCCAACATACCTATGGATTTGATCTAAATTGTTTCTTTGTTTTACCCAAGTGTAGTCTGGGTAATGTAGGTATGAACTAAAGCTATTTTTTGTCCTTCCCCTTTCTACTGTGTAGTTCGGATCTATAGAGTTGAACTACACCTTTGATCCACACTTAGCTTTGAGTGTAAATTGGGTCTACGAACCTGAATTACACCTAATGCACACACACACACAAATAGGGTTCATAGACTTGATTTACACTTGATCTATTTTGATACAATGAGGGTTTTTGAAACCCTAATGGAACCAAATTCAGCATGTACATGATCCTATTTAGTTCAAATCATCAAGATGGTTGATGAATGTTCTTCTCAAGTATTGATGATTTCTCTATGCTATAGTGTCATTCTTGTATAGATGATGAAACCATCTCCAGGCAACAAGATAATGAAGTTCAAGAAGCAAGATATGCATCTAGGCTTCTTGCCTTCATCAATATCCTCAAATATTGATAATATAAGGGATATTGAAATAGGTCATGTGGACCTAGAAAAATTTCTCAAAAGGATCGAGCAACCACCTTCATATTATAAGATGGATCCTACCATAAATAATAATATTCACCTGGTCTCAACATTTCCAATATCAACTCAGGACCCTAAATTTGTTCTTGCGATTGCCAATCATTTTGACCTTGTTAGTAGGAGTGTGAAAGATACTAGCAGCAAAAAGATAATTAGACTTGATGAGGAATTTTCTGACACTATCTTAAATTGTCCAAATATTGAAAATTATTTTGATATCACCATGTAATCAACTCAGAGTTATTATGATAGGAATTCTGATAATTTATGCAAAATAAATAAGAATGATAACTAGTTGAAGACCTCAAGACCTATAATTGCCAAATGGCCGAAAACCTTCCACGAAAGTGATCTTATTAAGGAGGTCAATGAATTGGTCACTATTTTGAGGGTGAAGGGACTTCCTACTTCAGATACTTATTATGAATGGATGTATTAGTACATCCATGTCATTAGGCAAAATAAAGAGAATATTTTGGGGTAAACAAAAATGTGATGCTTTGTGTAAACAACTCACTAAGTTACCAACTACCCTCAAGTTCTACATGGCATCCTATTTGGTATATGTAGCAGCTTCTATGAGACATTTCCTAGGTTTGTCTACATCAAGAGACATAAGTCAAGTTGTTGTGTATGAATACTATTCCCAATTGGTGTTGAATAATAGTTTTCATCATTTTCAAAGGGTGAATGAAGTATTCTTTGGCTATCATATGTGCACGCTGAAAAAATATTTATACAAAAAAAGAATGGTTGATCATGCATGGGAAGTAGTGAACCAGTATGGATGTATGTTCCTCCAATTCCCTACTTTCACCTACTTAAGGGTGGGATGTTTTAATGGTGAACCTTTAATGCTCCCAAGGTATCCATCGGATAAAATTGTCTTGATGGAATTGGCTCATCAAATGGTGGAAATGCATGAGGCACAATCTGGTTCACATGAGGTAGGTTTCAAGTTCTCATTGACCATTGGTAGGTACTCCATCAATTCAATTTTTAAAGCTAAGGAAATGGAAGAAGAAATGAGAAGAGTAACTATGGGATTCTTCAATTCAAGGAGATACTTTGATTATAGAGGAATGAGGAATAGATTCAAAGAAGGCATATGTCCATGTGCATCACATTGAAGACATATAGGTTGCTTGTAGGATAGAGCATGCTATCAGATTTCTGGATTATTGTCAACTCACAATAGAGAAAATTTGAGAGCTTGATCTTGTAGATATTATAGATGATCTTGAATATGATGGAAATGTTTTAGATCCTATCTATGTAGAAAGGAAAGTTTCATGAACACCCTTACCACTTATTCAATGGTCACAAAAGAAGCAACTTCCATTAGAGATATATTCCAAATTATTATTGTGAATACCAATGTTTTTCTTACTAGCAAAGGGATCTAGTTGAAGCCCTTCTCCACTGGTTCTAAGGATGATACTGCTGGACCTATTGGTAAGAGGTCAAAGATTAAAACAAAGAACAATTAAGATCTTGCTACTCCCCAAAATGCTCCAAAGTTGAAATTCATAGTTGAAGTAACAAAGGAAAAGAAAAGGGAGAGTCATCTATTTCAAATGCTCAAGAGGCAAAAGATCCTAAGGTACAAGGTGAACATTTGGATGATGAACTTCCTGATCTAGAGCCTATTGATTCAAATCAACTTGAAGGTTAAGATGAAGATCAAGAGGAACATGATGATGAGTATGATGAAGAGGGATTACCAGAATCTTCCAAGACTTCTTAGTTAGATAAGTCCCATGAGTCCCTTTCATAGGTATCTCATTCTTCTTCAACCATGGTTTATGTTCCTATTTCTACCGTTGAGTCATAACCTTTTGGATCTACTATCACTTGTATCACTCCTAGTAAAATTGTTCTTGTTTCTTCCACTGGTACTAGTGAGTTTTCCTTGGACACCCCTCATGATAAAATAAAGAATGTTTTCTCTACCTTTCCAAATTTGTCCAAAGTATTAGCCACTATGTTAGATGACTTTGATAAATTCATGATAGAAACTAGTCCTAGACCTAATGAGTCATTTATTGAGAATATTCCTATCATTATCACTACAACTACACCTATTGTGGCTACTACTACTCAAGAATAAGTAAAACCATCTCAAGCCTTAGTTGCAAGTGTTGATGATGATTCTTCCTTACCACCATAACTTTTCTCCAATGCTCCTAAGAGGAAGAAACAAGTTGTCTCTCTAGACGACTTTGATTTCAATCAACTTATTTTCACTAAGCCCATGACTACCAAGAAAGCCAAGACCTTATCAAGGATAAAGGTAGACAAAGCTAAGAACAAATATGAAAAGATTTTCATTTCTCCCATTGATAAGGACATTGATCAAATTTAGGATACAAATTATACTATTAGAAGAATTAATTTGGGAAAACAAAATCATGACTCTGTCAAAGGAGATGTTCAAATAACTTTAGGTGCTCTCATTTTTGGATATGATGAGGAAAAAATAAAGAAAGATAAGATTAAGGAATAGGTAGAAAAACTTCTATTCTAATCAAGGTGACTAAGTCCTTAGAAGTGATTGAACCAATGAATTCATCACTTGATGAACAAGTCATGAAGCGAGTTGAGCAAGCAGCTTCATAGAGTAGGGTAGTGGGTGAATGAATGAATAGAATGCTTAGTCAAGGAACATGACTAATGTGTTTAGTTGTCACCATAGTCAGAAATATTGAAGCTATGAAAATTGAGGTGGATAATGCTATAGAACCCTTCTCCCAAGAGTTGGAAACACAAGATAAGGATTTTGATACATGGTTAAAACTTGATGATTTCAACTCAAATGTTCTTATTAATGATGGAGTTATTACTTCTTAGAATATGTGTGTTGAACCATTGGAAGCATTAGAGAATAAAATGAATACTCTATAATGTCTTATTAAATACACGAGAAAGCATAGGAGTGCATAGATAAAATTTTCAGAAATTATTGATAAAAGGAGTGCATAGATAAAATGAAAGAAATTGTTGATAAAGTATCATAAATTCCTTGCACTTTATTAGCAGAAAATAAAAATCTCTAGATGTGGATGTGGTCATCAAAGAGTTTATTTTGTTACTAACCACTAAAATTGAGAAATAGGACTTCTCTTTATCATCTATTGACAAATTAGTATATCTTCAATTCATTCAGGATTTTCTAGATTCTCTGTTTAAGAAACATAAGAAATGTTGCATTGATTTTCCTTCTCACAAGATAAATCATGAAAGGGCATATGAACACCAAACTAGCCAAAATAAGATCAATCAAACACAAAAATCTAAAATTGATAGGAAACACAGTCACTTAAAGCCTCTGGGTTTGATCGGGAGTCAAAATTAGGTCAAAATTGCAAACTGAATCAAACCTAGAATTGATGCCCATTTTTCCTTTGTAACTAAACAATTGAGAATCTAATGTTGTTCAATAGGGTCTTAGAGTTGCACAATTAGAGCTCTAAATGCATACATTTGAGCTCTAAAGTTGCATAGTTGTTCGAAAAGCTAGAAAAAATAAGGAAAAACATAGCATATCAACTTGAAACTAATTTTTGACAAATGGCCATTTGAAGAGGGCCCAATAAAATCCCAAAAACATAGAAAAACAAAACACAAGGATTCATACAGAGATTTCAATCATGCACAAAGCAAAATTGGAAAACTGAAACATTCAATCCCCATAACTGATTTGAGAAAAACACAAACTATACAAAAAATGAATTAAAAATTGATTTCAAATAGTAGATACAATTAAACCAACATTTCCAATCCCCCCTAATAATCTATTGTAATCAAAACTATAAATTAAACTGAAATCAAAACTGGGAAATAGGAACCTACTTGGCAACTTGTGAAGAAAGATAGAGAAAGAGAGAATTTGCAGACGAATTCTAAAACATGAATCCTCTTCCATCAACAACAAAAATCCAGAAATCAAGCTCAATAAATTGAATCCATGCTTCAAGAAAAATCATAAAACAATCTTCAATCAACACTGAAAAGTTGCAAATCATTCTCCAATTTCACAATACCAAAAATTTCCTTCAAAATTCTCCACAAATTAAAACAATAATTCTTCTCCAAAACTTCATAAAAAGTAACATCAAATAAACTCTCATAAAGGATAATAAAAATCAATTATCACCTAAATAAAGCTCACAAAAACATGCTAAAAAACCCTAATTCAAAAATCATTAAAATAACATTAAATCAATAATATTAAATTAATTTCAAAAATAAAAATCCCCACAAAACAATTAAACAATAATAATTAAATATTTAGTCACTAATTAAAAATTTCTTAAAAATAGTTAACTCCCACTTGACTAGCAAGCAAAGAATAAATAATTAATTCCAATTAAAAATATATTTATCCATAAAAATAGGACAACTAATTCCACCAAAATAGAACATTCAATTCCACAATAAAGCATAATTTCCACTCCAAGATAACTCCACAATAAAATATTAACTTGCACAATAAATCACTTAATAAATAATATCCAACAATATGAATATATTTATTAATTCAAAAATACAATTAAAGCAACAATCTCCAATAATTAATTATTAATAAATTTATAACACTCAAGTTATAATTAATATCAATAGCTAAAATAATATAAAATCACAGAAAATCATAAAATAATACCAATATCAAAACAAGACTTACCATCAACAACAAGGTGATCATATATTGTTTATACGACAAATCTAACATGATAAAAATAAAGACTAGATAATTGTCCCTAGGTTAGGAAAATTGCTAGGGTTAGATACATTTTGGGTCTTGTACTATCGCCTGTACCACCATTAGGCTTTAAAGACATGCTCAAACCTCTGGGACCAGGCGGAGTTGATGTTGTACTTGCAACCTGTACAAAATGTGTTCTATACAAACATATATGTATGTATGTATGTATGTATGTATGTGTATATGTATATGTATATATATATGTATATGTATATATATATATATATATATATATATGTATGTATGTATGTATGTATGTATATATATGTATATATATGCATATGCATATGCATATGTATATGTATATGTATATGTATATGTATATGTATATGTATATATATGTATATATCTATCTATATATATGTATGTATACATACATATATATACATATGTATGTATATATATATGCATGTATATATATATATGTATATCTATATATATATATATTTATGTATATATCTATATATCTATATATATGTTTATTTATATGTATATATGTGTATATATACATGTGTGTGTGTGCATATGTATATATATACATATATGTATGTATGTATGTATGTGTGTATGTATGTATATATATATATAAATATCTCACTTTCTATTTGGGTATTGTCAATGTCATCTTTGAATTGCAATTATTGGTTATGATCAATTTTGTCATGTCAATTGGACATCGTCAATCCTAATTGGTGTCGAATTAGGGTTTTGTCCTATATTTAAATCATCTTCAATCAATTTTGATCATTTTGGATCCTCTTTCAATTATCAATTATCAATCAATCTTGTCAATTGTGATCAATTCATCATTGGTCTTTGTCAATCTCAGTATCATGTCAACCTTCATCAAGTCAAACTTTTATCAATCTTTGATTGATTTGTCATCAATCTCAATCAATCATCAATTTTGGATCAATTGGTCATTGGTCCTCGTCAATTCTCATTATCAATTTAGTTAACTTTTGGTCCTTGTCAATTATCTTCTTGAGCATCATCGTCATCATTCATTTATTAGATTAATTGCGTCATGACATTGATTTGACCTATTTCATTCCTTTTCTCCTTTCTGGGTTTAATAATTCTTTAATTATTAATCCTTTACTAATATTTCTCCTAGGATAAATGAATTTATTCATTTAACCTATGTCTTGTGTCACAATTAAATAAATCATTTAATTGGCTAATTTTGTGGACTAATTAATAAATGAGGTGTCATCTAATTTCCTAATTTCCTAATTCTCTAATTTCCCCTTTTCCACCTAATTTTCTAATTTTTGAATTTCAAAATCTCTCTAATTATTGCCTCCTAACTTTTCCCACTAATTTCTCCTCGTTTTGTGCTTCCCTTTTGTCATAATTTATGAAGCTATTTTCATGGCGAATTTGAAGCTATTTTCTATCCAATTTGTAATAATTTGGAAGCATAAATCTCTCTCAATTTGTCATTCATTTTGCATTGAAATTTGTCAATCAATTTGTCGTTCAATCCTATCATAATCATGCCCCTTTCAAATCAATTTTCCAATTTCGAATGAAGTTGCTTCTTTCAAATCTTTCATGCTAATTTGTTGGCTTCATCTATTTGTCTATAAATTGAGCCTTCTTTTTTCAATCAAAGAGAATCACACTTTGAGTACCCTTACGCTATCATTTTCACTTTGCAATCTTGCTTCCAATTACACTTTGCATTTGTAGGTGAAATATACAAAGTCCCATTTGAAGGTGAAAGAAGAACAACGGAGGAGCTATGGAGGAGATTCATGTTCTTTGGTTTGCATTTGTTTTAAATCTTGTCTTCATTTCCTCTATTGAATGTATTATTATCTCTATTCATTGCTTGTTATATTTTATGGTTACCTAATATTTAGGCTTTGATGATCTATTTTGATTTCCTAAATACATTTCTTGGTGAACCTGACATGAACACGTCAAATTTGATAATTTTGTGTCTAATATTTTCATGTAGGTTTTATGTGAGGATTTGTTCTTGCATGCAGGTTTTAGGTACTAATTTATTGTTGCATGCAGGTTTCAAGTGTTTATTTGTTGTTGCATGTAGGTTTTACGTGAGGATCTATTATTGCATGTGGATTTTATGGAGTCTAAACAATGATTTATACAAGATTTCTTAACAAGCAATGAACAACAATCCTTCACAGTTTTAATGAACAACAATTATTCACATAGACTTATTAAGAGGTTTTAATGAACAACAGTTCTTCACATAGCTTAAATAGGAGGTTTGAATGAACAACAATTCCTCACTGTTGTCATCGATTTTAGCAAGGCCAAAATCGTGAGGCAGCCCTACAAAACCTCTTCATTTTGTACCTCACGTGCTCTAAGAAAGGTTAGCCTACCTCATCGGTTAGTCGCTTTTTTTGTCTTGTCATTTTATTTTATCATTTTTAAGTTGTCTTTATTTTTTTAGTCTTTCGTGCAGATTGGACTTTAAAATATGACTTGCAAAGGCTTATAGGTTTATAAAGTTTGATGTGCTGAGTTGCAAGATTCCAAAAAACTTGCAGGTCAGGTTTTGAAACCCGACCTATAGGGTTGGACTTGCATGTTAAGCACAGGTTGGACTTTAAATTCTGACTTGCGGGTCTTTGTCCCTGCACATTGGGTTTTAAAGTCCGATGTGCAAGTGTCTTTGGTATGCATGTCAGGGTTTTTTAACCAACATGCAATCTTATTGTTGTTGTGTAAGTTAAGTGCAGGTCAGAGTTTTTTCTCCAACCTATGGATTATACCAAGTGTAAGTCGGGGTTTTTTCTCCGACCTGCATGGTGCTCTTTGTCAATTAATTTCACTTTGAACTCTATTTAATGAATTTTTAGGTTTTTATTTTTCATTTTTAGTCTATTAATTTGTCTTCCTAAGCTTTGTGATTGTGGATTTTTCTTGTGCAAGTGCGTTTAAGGTTTTGGAAGTCAATTTCCTCCATCTTTTTGTGATTTGAGGTCAGTTTTGTATCATTCTTGATTTTGCATTTGTCATTTTCTAGTTTAGGGTTTTATTTTTATTTTAGATTAATTTGTGGCAGGTCGAGGTTTGTAATCCGACCCACCTTTCCTTTTCTTTTTTCCCTTTTTAGCCTTGCTTGAGTGGAGGGCAAATTTTAGGTTCTATTTGACCCATTTTTTGTGCATGCAAGTCAAATATTAAATTTTGACTTACATGTTTTCTTTCTCATCTTCCTACATGTCAGGTTTTAAAACTCGACATGAGGATAAGATAGGTTTATGCCTTCACATATTGGGCTTTAAAGTCCGATATGTGAAGGGGTGTTTGATGTGTTGAGCTCTGCAAGCCAGACTTTAAAGTTTGACTTGCAGACAACCTATCAATCTTCCTACATGTCGGGTTTTAAAACCCGACATGTAGGGATATTTTTCTATACCTTGGATGCACATAGGACTTTAAAGTCTGGTGTGCATGATCCTTTGCACTTTGCTCAAGTGTAGGTCGGAGTTTTTTCTCTGACCTGCAAAAGGTGTTCTTCCTTTTTTGCACATCAGACTTTAAAGTCAGATATGCAACCCATGATGTTTTTCCCCTGCAGGTTGGACTTTAAACTCCGATGTGTGAATATTGGTTTTCTTACTTGTAGATCGGACTATAAAGTCTGACCTGCAAGTTTTTGTCCAGTTTTTTCCTAAGTCTTTTTTTACTCATGAAACTTGTTTTGTTCAATGAAATTGCTCATCTAATGGTGATGATTTTCAAAACACTAATCCTTAGTGTTGAATGAAAAACTTCATAAATGTCTAAACCTACTGAAGGAAAATCAAAGCCTTCCTCAAGTCAGTTAGAGCCTTCACCAAGCAAACCGCCTGTGAAAAAAATGAAGTACAAGTATGATAAATACTTGAATATGTTCCTGGAAACCTCAGTGGAATCAAATGTCAAGGAAATCAGGGACACTGAGATTGGCCGCAAAGACATGCCAGAATTTATTGATCGAGTTAAAAAGGCTTCATCTCATATGACACACTTGATCAATTCAGAGTTTCATAAGTATGCTTCTTTCCCAGTAGCAGCTCATGATGTGGACTTTGTACTTATAGTGACAGATCATTTTGATCTTAATACAAGATAGGTGAAGGATGAAAATAAAAATGTTTTTATGACACTAGATAGTGTTTTCTTCAACAGTGTGTTTAAGGGTTCTTCAGTAGAAGAGGTAGCAGACATAACCAAAGATAGTTCTCAAGAGTTTTATGAGAAGAATGAAGAAAAATGTAAGAAGATGATCGATACAATTTTCTTATCTACAGCCAGGGTCTCCACTAATTCAAGATGGCCTAAATACTTTCATAGAATTGATTTTAATGAGGAATACAATGATATTGTCACTATGCTTTCATGAGTAAAAGGTCTGAGAGATTCTCATTTCTTGCAGAATTGGATGTGTTATTATATGAGCATAATAAAAAAAAAGGCACTACCAAAATAGATTGGGGAGAGAATATTAGTGATGCACTATGTGCGCAACTGAAAGATGTTAAAAAAACATTGAAATTCTATATGACCTCATACCTTGTGTATGCAGCCGCCTCCATGAGGCAATATCTAGGTTTGTCTACCAAGGGTGATAGAAAACTAGTGCCAATATGGCATTACTATTATCAACTTACAATTAATAATATGAGAAGTCACTTCAAAAGGGTTAATGATTCCTCTTTGTTGTCTAGAAGTGTATGTTTGATAAAGGCTTAGAGAAGAGAAGACTTTCAGAAGCGACATACAATGAAGTTTCTTTATTTGGTTGTGTATCCCTTCAATTTCCTACTTTCACATATATCTATATAGGATGTTTTACAGGTGAACCATTCATGTTGCCAAGGTATCCTTCAGATAAAAATTTCCTCATAGAATTATGTCAACAATTGATTTATGTAAATGAGAGGTAGTCACAAGCTCATAAAAGTGGCCTCAAATTTCCAGAATCTATTGGCCAATATTTAGTGTTGACCAACCCAAAGACCAAAAATATGGAGGATGAAATGCAATGGGTGACTATGAGGAGGTTCAAAGCCCATAATAATTTTGATTTTTGTGGGATGAAGAGAAAAATCAAGAGGAGCTATACACATGTATATCGACTTGAAGATGTTTGGGCAGATGGTGAAGATGAGGAAGATGTGACAAGGATGGATTTTAGTCATCTCACTTTAGAATAGATTGAGAACCTAGATTTGGCTAGGATCCCAGACACAATAGAAGATACTGATGACATAGTGGACCCGGTCTACTTTGAATGAAAGATTGTTGATTCTCCCCTGCCACTCATCCAATGGTCCAAGAAGCAAAGTTAGTCTATTACCCAAAGAATTGCTCCTATTTTGGCTAACACTAATGCATGGTTGTTGAAAAAGGGGATCAGAATGAAGCAACTTCATTCCAATTTTGGTTATGATGATGATAGGAATGGTCCAATAGGAACAACATCTGAATTAAGGACCAAGAACAAAGAAGATGTGTAGGTCTCCCACCAAACCCTTCACCAAAATCTAAGGGTAAAGGACCAAATTTAAAATTCACGGTCAAAAGTTCAAAGAAAGGTGAATCTTCATCAGCCCCACAAGTAACATCTGAGGATCTTGAATAACCAACTGCAAATGAACCAGATTAAGAACAAGAAGAAGGGGAGATTCATCATGAAGTGGAAACATGAGAAGTAGAATAATAAACTCAACAAGGAGAAAGTACTACCCCCACAACTTCATAGGTATCGACTCCTACACAAGTTGTCATTCATTATATTGAATCAGATTTAGATCAAGAGGTAGAAGAATATGATGATGAGGGGTTGAATATATAATTACCACAAGAGGAGGGCAATCATGAATATGTTACATTTTCTAGTCTCTTGAGTTTTGATGATGTTCCTACATCCATTATTGAGTTTTCAATTCTGGATTTTACTGAATCTTTGGAGCAAATAGCTTTAGAGCAGCATTTAGTGGTCCTACCTTCTATAACTATCCTGGCTAAAGCTCCACCTATTCTAAGTACCATTATCACTACTAAAACACCATCAACGATTGTAACCATAGTTGTTTTGAGGGAGGCACCGATAATGACTATTGTTGCTCTATCAATAGAATAACCATATGTTACCACAACCATAGTGCAAGTAATTCCATCTTTTGTTTCCGCATTGTCAAGTTAGAATGTGTCTAAGATACCGACGACTACTCAAAAGGAGGCCACAACTCCAACCACCAAAGTTGATCTTCCACCATGGATGGATATTGTGGCACCCAAAAGGAAGAAACAAGTGATTTCACTAGATGAATTTGACTTCGAACAGTTAGTTCCATCCAAGGCAAAAGGGGATAAAAAGCCAAAGACTATTTCTCGAGTGTTGGTGGATCCTGCTACTAAAAAAAAGTATGCTGAAGTTTTGATACCTATGGCAAATAAAAGAAAAGATAATGTTCATCCTATCAAATGCACAATGAAAATAATGGAACTCGGGGTTGAAACACATGAGAGTGTCAAACAAGACTCTCAAGCTGCATTGAATGCAATTATGTGCACGTTGGATGAGGAAAGAGATGAAAAGATTGAGTGGAAACAAAAGTGTGATCAGATGACAAGTGTGCTTCTCAAAGTAACATAATCTTCCCAGGAGGTTATTGGCATTAAGCATAATTGATTATGAGATGAGAAGATAACTAGTAAGGTTATTGTTGGCATAACTAGTAAAGTTGGTAAAGTTAGTGGAGATTGCTGGCTAGATGATGTTGATATAATTATAAGTTGTTTGATGACTATTTTTTTTTCATTGATGGCAACCATGTTTGTTGAGTCATCTAAGTCATCTAGGCCTACTGGTAAAGTCTGACCAGTAGAAGAATATGTCAGACAACAAAATGGCTAAGTTGTTGTAAACCGATAAGCAGGAATAGTGCGATGATCAAGATATCGGTATGGATGATTGGTGAGGAGTTAGGCGTTGTGATTTTAAAAGAGTGTTGAAGATAGGAACATGCATCTATGTTCCACATCGCATCACAAAATTCAATATATTGACTATCATAAACTCTATGAATCAGAATGTATACCAGTAACAGATCTTTGACCTGTAATGATTTATGGTTTGGCGGTGGATCTAATCATGTTCATAAGTTAGTGATGACATGTTAGAATCCGTGTGTAATGATAAGATTGCATTTAAGCGCATACAAGGATCTGAGTTCTTGGGAAACAACAAAGTGCTTAGCAAAATGTGACAAGGGTTTTAATGCTTATCAAATCGATGTGCGGTGATCATTCAATGGTGTAAATTATCTAGAAATTTGTTGTAATGATCTGTAATGTATTTTGGTGGATTGTTTTATTGCGCTTATTGTAAATTCATCATATTTTGAATGTGGTTAGGGTTATGTAACTGACCTAGTTGAAAAGTGTATTTAGGTCGAGTTTGAGAAAATATTTTGTGTCGGTGATTTGAGAAGAAGAGTGTGTCAAACTAGATTGAAGAGTCTGCATGTGAGAAGCAGAGTTGAGATGAAAAGGATCTGTACTGGAAAGCAACTAAGTATTGTAATCAAATTATTTTCCATGTTGTTCCCTAACAGTTACAACATTATTGAAATCCCTTAACTGGGTAAATCCTAACAGGTCTTATTTATAAATCCCTTCACCGAGTGGCTCATTAGATTGAGTTTAAAATCCTCTAACAAGGTTAATCCTAATAGGGTAGAGCTTCTCATAGGGCTACGGTAAAATCCCTTAATTGGGTGACCCCTAATAGGGTCTGCTCTTAACTGGGCATATTGTAAAGCTCCTAACCGAGCTAGGCCTTTAACCAGGCGCATTCCAAAAGAGTGCAACTATTTTGTGGGTGCTAATTCCCATCGAGGTTTTTCCCATTTGGGTTTCCATGCGAAAAATCTTTGTGTTCATATGGTGGTTGCATTATTGGTTTGAGCATTTGATATCTTTACTTTGTTTGCATGTTGATGAAAACTTGAGTAAATGGTTTGGTAAATTTGCTAACCGGTATGTTTGAGTAGTTATCAATACTGGTTTTTGAAGTGTTTTTGAAGAGTTGCAAAATTGTTTAACTACCAATTCATCCCCCCTCTCATTAGTTACTATATCCTCATAATAACAATTGGTATCAGAGCACTAGGTCCTCTTTGTGCAGAAGCTTAACTGCTTGAGATAAAGATCTGAGATGATGAAGAAGGAGGGTCCTAATTTCACAAAGGATAACTACAAAATCTAGAGTGATAGAATGAAGATCTACATCAAAGGAATGGGGCCATCATTCTGGGAGCATGTGGTTAATTAGTATTCACCTCCTACCAGTACTCTGACTGTAGATCAACTTAAGGAACAACAAGAGAATATTCAAGCATTGGAAGCCATTATAAATACACTTTCTGATTTTGAGTATATTGATGTCCATGGTCTTGAAATAGCTTATGAAGTTTGGGAAAAGTTGAAGTTGATATATGGTGGAGATGAGCATGTGCAAAAATCTAAGAAAGAAAGCTTAAGAGGCAAGTTTGATGACATGAAGATGATGGAAGGTCAGAACATCACAAAGTATGGACAAATGATAAAAGAAGTTGTTGGAGGAATCAAAAGTGTTGGTGGATCCATAATAGAAGACATAGTGGTAAGTAAAATGCTAAGAACCTTATTGCTTGCTTATGCTACTACAGTATTTGCTATCCAAGAATTGAGGTCAGTCAGCAAAGATAAAGTTATAGTTGATTCTTTGATAGGAAAGCTTACTGCTTTTGATTTGAATAGCTTTGACAATAGTGTACCTAAAGTAGAATCTTCTTTCAAAGCATCAATATCTAATATATTGATAAGAAAAGGAAAGGATGTCTATAGGTCAAGTCATCATGGCGGCAGTAATGAAGAAGTGGATAGTGAAGATAACTTGATGGAAATTAAGGCTTTATTGGCAAAGAAACTTCCTAGAGGCACAAGTAAGTACAAAGGCAAGCTTCCTCTTAAGTGTTTCTCATGTAACAAGATAGGACATATTTCTGCTAATTGTCCTAATAGTGATCATAAGGAAAATTGTAGAAGGTTTAAAGGAAAAGGTAAGAAACAATGCTATGTTGCAGCTGATGAAGGTGTTATCGATGAGGAATCTGAGGATGAAGACTATTGTTCACCAAATTTGGTTAACCCAAGTTCACCTGCAATCCTTCTATGAAATGGCCAATTTCAATCTATGAAATACATCAGGACTTGGACAACATAACATAGGACCCTAATTAACAAACTCTCCATGGGAGCGGGTGCAGAGTGAAAAGGAGCGGGAATCCCAAATTTCAAATCGGGGAATGGTGGACTTCCTGGGGAAGGTGGTTTTCCTGGGGAAGGCAGTTTTTCTAGGATTGGAACTGGCAAATAGACAGGAGGACAGGCATCTCAAGGGTCAGAAGAGGACAAGGAAACAGTCAAACTGGGGGAGGATAAAGATTCAAAATCTGGGGACCCACACGATAGAGGTAAAGGTAAAAAATGGTCTTCACTTTTTGGAGTGAAGTCACTGGCTAAATCTGGGCTCTCAGAAGTTACAAATATCTCAAATCTAGTTTCTGGGTTGGTTGCTATCTCTATTCTAGAAAAAGTGGTAGATCTGATTGTAGCATGTTTATCCATGACTTTAGTGGGACGATTTTCTAGCTTCAGGCCTAACATTGATGATGTTAGGAATTTCATAAGGAGAAAATGGTTTGTAAAAGGTCAAGTGGATTTGGCAGCGCTGCCTAGGGGGTTTTTTTCCTTTGCTTTTAACTCTGAAGAAGATATGAACAAGGCTCTCTATGAAGGCCCATGGATGTTCAGCAAGTCAACCTTGGCTCTTCAGAAATGGGTCCCGAACCTTGCTCTTAGCGAGTCCTTTGTTTCTACACCAGTATGGACACGCCTCCCGGGTCTCCCGCTGGAATTATGGAATGAGGAAGTATTCAAGGGTAAATAGAACACAACCCCTAAACACAAATGGAAATAGATTTTCTTTAAATTTGTATGAATCTGAAAGTATCACCAAATCCTTCAAAGACCAGTGCCTTGTTCATTGGGCATGGAGTCACACATAGAACTACAAATGCAAATCCTAGCTACAAATTTGTTTTCCTTATAAAATATTCCTGCATCAATACCTCATATCAATGCATTACTCAATTCATTCACAAAATTATTAGATCTTGGATGCATATTCCATTATTTATGACTGATTACAAAATTTAAAACCTTCATTGAAGGATACCTACAAACAATCACAACAATCTCCTAGAGATGAAAAATTCCAGCCTCATTGAGATTTCAATTTGTAACAATGAAATACATGCCTAGAGACAACCTTGTGTGAAATATATTCATACCTAACATAAGTAAAACCTGCAACTAAAAAAAACAATCTGCAATACTGAAATGAAATAATTAATAAAATGTTTCAATTAAATTAATCAATAGAAGGACATGAAATGAATTAAATAAATTAATCTTTTCAAATTAACTATTTAATAAAAGAATAATTTTTTAATAAATATAAAATATTTATTTAATTTCTCATAGCCAATTTTATGTGTATACATTTTGCCCCTCTTTGAAATGATGTTGAGATAACATTGTTTCAAAGAATAAATCAAGTCTTGATAATATGCCCTATGGAGATAAAAATCTTGATTGTGTGCCCCCTTGGGAGATTGGTCATGAAATTAGTGAAAAATTTTGATTGAGCGATTAATCTTACGATAATTGATTGAAAAGATCCCTAAATTAAATTCATTTTTTAGGAAAAATAAATAAAATTGCCTCACTCAAAAAAAACATTAATTACCCCTTCAAAAGGTAAATATAAAAATAACCTAAGTTAACTTTATTCTCATTTGCATTCTTGTCAGCTTTTGGAGTGAAAAGAAATTGGTGTGCTGAGATGGCAAAATGGTTATCCTGTTCGAGAATCATCGATTTGAGCATGTTCGTTGTTTCCAGAGACCTCCTGTGTATGGTCCACCGATGAGTAACTTATCCTGAGCTTGTATGTAACTTTCCATATGAATTTACATGATTTTCAACACATTTTAGGCTAGTTTGAAAAGTTTTCAATTTTCGGCATTATGATTTAGCACATTTGTATCGTATGTTAGTGCCTTTGCATCTTATGTTCTTGCTTTTGTTAGATTAGTGCTTCTATTGTGTATGTTCTCACTTTTGATAAGAATGTTTGCACATATGATAGTTTCTCATTTTTGCTTCATGTGTTCATGCATTTGTCAAAAAAAGTTAATGCATTCAAGAATTTTCTTGCTTTTGCTTTGTTTGTTAGCACTTATGTCAAAAAGGCTAGCGCATATGTGTGATTTAGTGTCTGTGCTCAATAGAATAGTGCATTTTCCTTAAGGAATAGCACATTTGGTAAAAAAATGAATTTGTTAGATTTTGACTATGTTAAAATTTATTTAGACGATTTGATTTGATATCCTGATGCATGAATGTGATAGATAGGTATGTTGATTGATGTCTAATTGATAGAGAATTTGATAAATTTGATTGATAGGATAAATGATTGATTGATTTGATTGATAGATTGATAGATATCTTTAAGAGGATGATTAAGTCTTTGATGAAGAGCGTGATAGATTTTGTTTGAACCCATTGATTGATACAAAACCATGATTGATGATTTTAGGTTTGTTTTGATAGCCTGATTTTCTTGATAGAAAATATTTGATCTATTTTTGATGTGATTGATAGATCGATAGATTAGTGATCTCTTAGATTTGATAGATATATGTTTGATAGAGACCAATTTCTCTTGTTAAATGAGAGAAACTCTATGTTCTCCTATGTTGAGAGAAATTCTAGGGCATGTGTCATCTAGTTCTAGAGTTGACAGAGGCTGAGATTAGACACATAGATGCATGTGGATTGCATGATTTGTTGTATATACATGTTATCATGCATAACAAGGGTCTATTGATTGCATTAGCTGAGAGATGGCATAGCGAGCACAACACTTTTCACCTTCCCACTAGTGAGATTAGTGTGACACTTGAGGATGTCTACAGGATCTTGCACATCCTCGTTACTAGTGAACTAGTTCAGTATGACTATCAGGATCTTTGAGGGATAGAGGTTTGAAGAGCCGTGTTTGGTGATGAGAGAAAGGATAGAGGAGAGATTCGATGGGAGGATATGATTATGTATTGCGAGACTCTCCCAATGATTCTTGCAGGTTTGATTGGTGGATTTATGTGTCCAAATAGGAGATCTTGAGGTTTTTATGTTGGTTGGGGTGAGATCTTATAGAGCATGATGCAGCATCAGACTCGTTGTGCTTGGGGTATTTGTATGCTCACTCATTTATATCACGATCTTCATCAGATTGTCTATGATGATAGTGCTAGTCTATCTACAAGATGCATGCTTATACAGGTCTGGTGTTGGGAACACATTGTTGGTACCCGACCTATTCATCATAGAGTTTGCGGTGATGGATAGCCTTATGTCTATTTATACAGAGGCATCCTTACTCAGCTGAAGCTAGGTAAGATGGAGTATTTATGTTGGATTTTGGATTCCATGGATACTGTCATTTGGAGACCTTATATTGATTGTGAGTCTTGGATGGAGGATGCACAAACTTTACCATTGATTTTGCAGAGTAAGTACTTAATTGGTCGCACTCCCTATATTGTTGAGTGATAGTTATTTGGTCGCATTTTGAGACAGTTCAGGATTATTCAACACATGCCTTCTGGTGTCCCCTTGTATGCACAATGACATAAGGATAGGCAAGATTGGGGCCCTACCTTATCTTTTGAGATAAAACGTGCAGAGTTTTTGGCTACTCCGATGGTAGCTTATGAGTTGAGATTACACATTTTGGATGCTCAGATCATAATGGATTACACTCAATATATACTTGCACACCCTTTTCCTCCCATCACTGATCCAACAGATCCTCCTCCCAGCTCAGGAGATGAGGAGGATGATTTAGATAATCTTGTTGTTAGGCGATGGAGATGAAGGTGAGAGCTTAGAGTTGCTTGAAAGGCCAGAGGGGATGAGGGGGATGAGGGAGGAGATGGAGGTGGTAGGAGACTTGGGCAGAGGGGAGGTCGATTAAGAGTCCGAGGAGGATATTTTGGATTGGTTGGCAGGATTGGGAGACCACTTCCCATGGCAGGGAGAGATGTATGGAGGGTTGGGAGGGTAGGAGGAGTACTTCCTCCAGTAGGCAGCGATGCAAGGAAGATTGGTTGGGATACCGATAGAGGAGGGATGAGGGAAGCGAGAGGATTACCCTCTCCAAGATTAGTTAGGAGCATAGGATTGGACAGGGGCCAAGGTAGAGGCATTGATTTTGGTCAAATTCATCCAGATCTAGGGGTTATCATAGCTTAGGGTGGTTGGGATGAGGGAGAGGAGGACTTAGAGGATCATGTTCCCCTCATTAGGCGATAGATCTTGAGAGCTACCTGGGTGGAGATTCTAGTAGGTGGAGAGGTAGGTAGGGTTGAGGGCATACATGATGTTCCTCAACAGGATGTTCCACAATAGGAGAGCTTAGATGATCTCAAAGCACATATAAAGTAGCTCAGGGAACATGTCTAGACACTCATGATTGAGAGAGACATATTTGTGAGGAGATAACATGATACTCAGGCTTTTCTTGATCATATTCAGCAGGTTGGATTTGGTACTCTCTCAGCTGATACTGTCAGAGCACTATATCAGGCTAGGAAGGAGACATCATACTAGCATTGATGATGTGAGGATTTATTCTCAGAGAGCTAGAGATTAGGGAGTTATCAGACTACTCCTATTTTCGACAGGATGGATACTAGAAACGGTGGGGTTATGGGACCTCCTTAGAGGAGTAGTGATCAAGATGCACAACTGTATGAGGGATCATCTTGTCCATAGCCATAGATATAGATAGAGTTGGGTGGTAGTGGCACAAGACAACCTTGATTTGTAGACTTGATTTATATTGATAAGGCAATGTATTTTATTTGATTTGATAACATTGTATACTTGGAATTTTTTATTGTTTTATGATGATGTATATATGCAGACATGGACTCTATATGATGATGATCTATATGCATTAATTACATAGATTATATATATGCAGTGATGGATGATGTTATGATGATCTTTTCTTTCTTTTATTTTCATGATGATGATGTTCTATATGATGCAATGATGATGAAATGAAAATGCATTTGATTTTTAATTTTGATGATCATGGATGTAAATAAAATTAATTCTATAATGACTTACTTAAATGATGCAAATGCAATGATCTATATGAGAATGCTTCTAATGATTACTTATGCAAATGAATGTTGATTTTTTTAATTTTTAATGTGTATGCATATAATGATAAATGATCTACATGAAATGTATTTTATTTCAAGTTTGATTTTTTTAAATGCAAATGATTATTATGAATGCTATGTCTGATCAAACTTATGCGATGGATGCTTATATGCAATGCTTATAATGATAAATGAATCTAAGTGCAAAGATACAACTAAATGACCTTAATGGATAAAAAGAACTACAATTATAATGATCCTAATGCAAATAATAATGATGATATACTACATGATTAATGAAATGCACTTAATGAAATGAAAACTAATGCAATGAAAATGATTATGATCAAAATGCAAACCTAATGAAGTGAATGAACCTAAATGCAAATTGTTTTGGTTTGCCCAAGTATAATCAATCTTAATTTATAACTGTTGATCTCTGAATGGAATAAAATGCTTATAATCCAACTGACAGTGAATGCTTATATTGTAGATGAATAATGAGCTAATCTAAAATGATCTAACTAAAATGATACTTCCATTCTTCATATCTTGTCTTATAACAGTGCTTGATTTCATCATTGAGCTTTTAAAATGTTGTAAGACAATATAAGCATCTTGACATAATAATTCAAGCTGACCTGAATATTTCTTACATGAATTTTGATATAAAAAGTTAATACAAGAAACTTAATATGATAAATCAAGTTGACTTGAGTATTTCTTGTAGAACAAACAATGATTATCCCCTTTCATGCATGACTCAAAATGTCCTCCTTGATCTTTTACTGATCATATCCTTAGACAAGTACATACCTTAATAAGAGATAAACCACAAACATCAAACAAAGAAAATAATCATGCCCCATCATATCTTCTCTAGTCATGGACATCCTTGAGTTGGATAGAGTACATGATTAGCAATAAATCAAGATATAAACACTAAATCTTGTATGTCATACACATGTTCTAATGGTCATTAACTAATATAATCATCTTGATCAATAATCATTGATAATCCTTTATTGCTTGCTAGTTGAATATTTGTTTTTTGAGTTTCATGATCTAGTTGTTACAAGAGGCCTTGATCTTCATTGCGTGTTTGCTCGTTATCCATTTAAAAACCCTAGGTGTTTTGGTTTTTTTCTAAGTTTTCTGAATGTTTTTGATTTTTCAAAGATTTAAAAGATCACCTTAGAAAAAGGTGTTGGACACAATGGATCACTGAGAGGGGGTGAATCAGTGATTTTAATCTATTCTTTTCAACAAGAAGATACCGGTAAATGAAACAAACTGAGTGCTAATCGGAAGCATAAATAGTGCAACCAAGGTGTGTGAAAGGATTTTCTAAACTACTAAAATATCACATAAACAAAGATGCAACACACAACACCAGATATATACGAGGAAAACCCAATATGGGAAAAACCTTGGTGAGAATAGCTACTGGAGATCTTCTACTCCAATCCAGCCTCACAATGAAACTCTGATTACAAAATTTAGGGCACCAACCCCTGATTTATGAGCACCAACCCCTGCACAATTTGTAGGCTACTACCTAAAGGAGCTACAAACCTTGCACTAAGCTACAACTTAGTGAGAAATAATATAAGACTTAGATAAACAAATGAAAACACTATTGTAAATGAAGTTTTGCAACCTTACAATATCCTGCTCTGTCGGTTTCAATCTTACCGGTTTGTTTCCTCTTTTCCTACTCTGCAACTTGACTTTGCTGATCAACTTTCTCAATCCTTTCTCACACTGTCTTCCTCCTTCTTAACTCACCCTCAATCACTCTTTATTAGACACTGCTTCTGCCGGTTTATAACCTCTATATTCAATGCACTCTTCACCAGTTGTTCCTTATACTGGTTTGCTCTGCTTCACCTGTAAATTAATACTTTTCTCACAAACACTTTTAGTGTTTTTCACTCTGGTTCTCAGACATAAAAATTACTCTTGTCTTCCATAGCAGTAACAACATTTCTCAGTCTTGAGCTCTTCATTTTAACCACTGGTTTCCTGCCAAAATGCAAATCAAAATTTGTGCTTTTAGGGTTTCCTTTTCCAGACACAATCTGCATTGGATCCTATATAGGCTATCATGTGTTGATCACCTGTACTCCAGAGATGCATCTATACATATTTTCTATTTCCCAATGCATGCTTGCTAAGGATAACAATCACGTACAAGATTTTTCTCTGAAATCTGTTGACACATAAAAGTGCCTAGCTGTTTCCTTTTCAAGGTCATCTTGGGATCAGATTTCCTTTACATTGATTCAGGTGCCAACTGCTTGTTGATCTTCCTTTATCATTATTTCTTCTTCGAGCCACATCAGTCAATTACAATCCTATGATTTGTGGTTGTTTCATTTATGTCATCTAATAGTTTCAGCAACCTTGTCGATGGTAGCTTTACTGACCCCTACATATTTGCCACCTCAGCTCCACATAGTGTCACACAATCAACCACTTAACTTTTTGACACACAGTCGGTTCATACGTGATTGATCAACAACCTCATACTGGCACATCCCTTTACCAGTGAGATCTTCTTCTTTTGCTAGCTGGTAGTGTACACTACATCGATAACACACCTTCACCTTCGGTGGTTTATGATGACTTTAACATTCTGCCTCTTTATCATAAACAGGCAGCCAAACTTTAGACCAATATAAGCTCAACTAGCTATCACTTAACATGCTCACCCACACATGTATCTCATCTCATACTGATGAAGTTACTAATAGTACTTGTCTTTCATCATACTGGTACATTATTCTTCATCCTAGTAGCTTGCCTACAATACCGGTTGACATCAATGCCAACAATCTCCCCCTTTGGCATTGATGTCAACATTCCTTTTTTGATTACACTTCCCCTTTGACAACAATGGCAAAGGGAACTTTAAATTGATACCAATAATCTCTCCCTTAACAACTCCTACTTAAATCATTTTCTTCCCCTGTGTCAATGCATCATGATTCAAGACTCCCCCTAAATTAGGCATCCTCTCATGCATTTAAGTGCTACTAGATGGTGGGACAACTCCCATTTTTTGTCCCAGGTACTCAAAAGGACCCAATGGAAGTGGCTTGGTGAATAAATCAGCAATCTGCTGACTGGTAGGAACATATTCTACAAGAACCTCCTTGTCAGCTACCTTATCCCTCAAGAAGTGATACTTAATTGCAATATGTTTTGTTCTTGAGTGCATTACTGGATTCTTGGAGATGTTGATTGCACTTGAATTGTCACACTGGATTGGAATGGGTTCCGATATCTCCACCTATATGTCTTTTAGTGTCTACTTAATCCATAAAACCTATGAACAACATGTAGCGACTGCTATGTATTCTGCCTCAGTAGTAGATAGTGACACTGAATCTTGCTTCTTACTATGCCATGATACTAACTGGTCTCCTAAGTAGAAAGCACCTCCACTTGTACTTTTTTGATCATCAATACTTCTTGCCCAATCTGCATCAGTATAAGCCTACAAAGTGAAGTCTCCTTTCCTTGGATACCACAAACCATGACTGATAGTCCCTTACAGATACCTGAAAAATTCTTCTAACTGCATTTAAGTGAGACTGTTTAGGAGCAGCTTGAAATCTTGCTACCATGCAAACAACTTGTACAATATCTAGTCTAGATGTTGTTAAATACAATAGACTTCCAATCATAGATCTATACATTGTTTGCTCAACTTTCGATGATTCACCTAATTTGCTCAACTTACAACCGATAACCATGGGAGTTCTCATCGGTTTGCTATCCTCCATTTAAAATTTCTTCAACATGTCTTTTGCATAATTTTCTTGGGAGATGAAAATTCCTTTTTCCTTCTGAGAGATCTATAAACCAAGAAATTAGGACAACTCACCCAACATGGACATCTCAAATTATGTCTTCATCTGATCTACAAATTCTTTGCACATGATGTCCTTGCCCCACTGAAGATAATATCATCCACATATACAACAACTATAATATTGTGAACTCCATTTACCTTGACATACAAGTTGTTGTTTGCATTCCGTTTCTGGAATCCTTGCTCCTTCAAGTATTTATCTAATAGGGAATACCATGCTCTGGGAGCTTGTTTCAAGACATATAGAGCATTCTTCAATTGACATACAAAACTCTCATCTTCATGCAACAAGTACCCTTCTGGCTATTCCATATACACCTCTTCTTCAAGATTACCATTGAGAAAGGCATATTTCACATCCATTTGATACACTTTATATCCCTTGTAGGATGAGAAAGCTAAAAAACATTCTTATTGCCTCTAGCCTAGCCACTGGTGCAAAGGTTTCTTCAAAGTCAATACCTTCAACTTGAGCATACCCTTTGCAAACTAACCTTGCTTTGTGACAGACTATCTTACCTTCTTCATTCATCTTGTTATGGTAGACCCATTTGGTACCTATGAAATATTTGTCTGCCGACCTAGGAACAAGTTCCCAAGTCTGATTTTTCTCAATTTGTCTCAACTCTTCATCCATGGCATCTATCCACTTTTCACTTTTTCTAGCATCATCAAAAGTTTTAGGCTCTACTTCAGTCATGAGATAGAAATTTGTCTGCTCACCTTCCTGGGCTAATCTCCTTTTGGTCTATGCACCTTCATTCCTATCTCCTATGATCTATTCTTCTAGATGATTCTTCTACACATACCAGTTAGGAGTCTTGTTTGGTATATCTTCTACTAGTCTGTTGTCAGATTGGTCTTCATATTCCACATTTGACTAATCAAAGTAGGGTACAGGTGCAGATTGTCCTTCGTGTGGATCTTCATCTATTCTTACATGTACACTCTCAACCACCCTTCTCAATATCTTGTTGTAGCATTTGTAAGCTTTACTGTTGGCTGAGTATCCCAAGAAAATTCCTTCATCACTCCGGGAATCAAAACTTCCCAATCCATCAGCATCTTTGTTTGAGTGATGGTTTCCTTTCATTTCATAACTCATAAGGAGTCATTCTATTGTTCACCCTTAACTAAACCCGGTTTAAGGTGTAGACAACAATATGAAATTCTTCCTTCCAGTATATGTCTAGTATGTTGGCTTCATTCAACAATGTCATGGCCATCTCTTTTACTATCCTATTTTTCCTCTCCACCACCCCATTTTGCTGAGGTGTCCTTGCAGCTAAAAGCTATCTTCAAATTCCATGCTTCTCATAGTAGTCAACAAATTCATTTGAAGAAAATTCTCCACCTTGGTCAGATCTTAGGCACTTTAATAGGTGTCCACTTTCATTTTCCACCATCTTCCTAAAAAATTTGAATTTCTCAAATGCTTGTGACTTGTCATGAAGGAAGGTTACCCAAGTCATTCTTGAGTAATCATCTATGAACAACATGAAATACCTTTCTCCGACCAAAGCTCTTGTCTGTGTTGGCCCACGTAAGTCGGTATGTATCAACTCCAAAGGTCTTGATGTGTTATATTCTTTTGTCTTAAAACTGACCTTTGATTGCTTACCTCTGATACATTCATCATAGAATGTGTTTGCTAGTTTTATGATCTGAGGTATGTTTCTCACATACCAATTCTTGCTTATCTTCATAAGATTGTCAAAAATCACATGGCCTAGTCTTCGGTGCCACAACCAACTTTCATCAAGTTGTCCCATCATGCATTGGGACTCATAACATTCCTTCAGATTGTAGACATTACCCTATGTTCTCTTTCCTTCTGCTATCACTTGACTGGTACTCTGCTTCCTTATCTGGCAACTGGTAGAATCAAATGAGAACTTGTACCCTTTGTCACACATCTGACTTACACTCAGCAAGTTATGTTTCAAACCTTCCACATAGTACACATCATGAGCCTTGAGCTTTCCATCAATATTTAGTGTACCCCATCCTTTGATTTTGATGGAGGAGCTATCACCGAACCATACTGAACCACCATTCCAATCATCAAGCTTGATGAAATTTTTGTTATCTCTGGTCATGTGATTTCAGCAACCACTGTCAACTACCCATAAATTCCTCCTTTCAACATGTAGAGCAGTCTGCACAATCAGGCTAGACTTTGTCTTGTTTTTCTCCTTCTCTACCCAAACCGGTTTCTCTTCTTTCTTTTCCTCTTCTATCACTTTCTGTTCCAATTTTGATTCCTAATTTTCATCTAGTATAACTCTCTTTTGTTTGTCAATTCTCAGCTGACAATGCCTTGCTATGTGACCAAAATTTTGACACTTATAGCATTTCACATTAGCACCAAAATATGTACTCAATACATTCTTGTAGGACATTTGCATGTTGCTCCTACATTCATAACTCTTGTGACCAAACTTATTGCAATTATAACACATGATATTTGTACTTTGTAATGTAGCAAATGAGTTTCTACTCTCAAAACTAGGGTTGACATTCATTTTCATATAGTCTAACATTCTATGACCGAACTTATTGCACCGATAACAATAACCATGAAATTTTGGTACATACCAGTTAGGTTGTCTTGAACCTACAAACGGCTTCCTCACCGGGGTGCTTCCTTTCATGTTGCTAACCCTTGTGAATCCTTCATGATCAATTCTTGCATTCGTTCTTAGATCTGCATGTTGGTGCATTGAGGATGGTCTTCGGTTCATTGATTTAGCATACTGGTTTGTGTATTGGTTTCTAGCAGCATCTACATATGTCTTTTTGTTGGTATCCTTTCCCACTATGAATGTCTTCTTCTCTTCACCTTCCTTTGAAGAAGTGAATTGAATTTCCTTATCTGACGTGTCTTTTCTTTTTGAAATTTGACCTTTTAGAAATCCTAAGCCACCAGTATCTTTTGATTTCTTTTGTTTGCTCAGCATCTTCTCCAAAGCTTCAGTGCTACCTTCATACTTGCTTCTCACTTTTATTTCTTCCCGACTTTTCTCCAAGTCCTTCCTGAGTTTCACTATTTTTGCTTCTAGATTATGATGTTCCCTTTCCTTTTCACTTAGACTAGTAGTAGTGACTTCACACATCCTCTTGGCCTCTTCCAACTGAAGTTTTAGATCTGCAATAGTTTTTTGAGACTCTTCAAGATATTATTCCAACAACTCTTGTTCTTCAATTGGAGCCCTTTTTACCTTCTTCAACACTCTTCTTATTTTCTTTAGCTCATCTAAGGCACTAATTAGTTCTTCTTCAAGATCTACTTCACCTTCTTGCTCTTTCTCTTCCGCTTCTTCAGGTACCTGTACCTCTTGAGCCATAAAAAGATTTGCTCTTACTTCATCATCACTGCAGTAGTCATCTGAGGCACTTTCCTCATCTGTGGTATCATCTTCATGTGTGAAAAGACTTCGCTACTTCCGGTAGCCTTTCCTACCATGCCGATAGACATTTTTCTTCCTATCCTTACTAAATGATCTACTACCTTTTGATTGATCATCTTCATTATTGTCACCATAAGAACATTTACCAGCAAAATGTCCAATCTTTCCACAGTTGAAACATTTTAAAGGAAGCTTGCCTTTATATTTTCCTAAACCTATCTTGAGTCTTCTGACAAAGTTTTCCATGATGTCATCAGAGTCTTCACCAGTTGCATCATGGGTAGATTCTTCTTTTCCTTTTCTTGATGTATTGAATGCAGCTTCTTTCTTCACATCATTAGTGCCAACAGTCCTCATCTCATAAGCAGTTAGGGAGCCATACAACTCATCCATTGTGAAGACTTTCAAATATTTTGCTTCTTCTATTGCTGAGACCTTTGTATCATACTTAGATGTAAGGGATCTAAGTACTTTCTTTACTACAACCTCATCTTTTATTTCTTCTCCAAGCCCTCTAATGGTGTTTGTTGTTTCATCAACCCTTTGGAGATAGTCAATAGTCTTCTCTTCATCTCTCATCTTCAAGCCCTCAAGCTGTGCTCTCAAAGTCTACAACTTGGCTTCCTTGACTTTAGCATCGCCTTCAAAAATCTTCTACAGCTTATCCCAGGTCTCCTTGGTAGAAGAACAATGCATGAATTTAACAAACTCATTATTGGACAACCCACTAAGAATGTAATTCTTGTCTTTAGTTTTGTTCTCATATTCCTTCTTACCATCTAGATTAGTAGAAGGATTATTAGGAACTGTATAACCATTTACAACTGACATCCATACATCACAACCTAGAGAGGACAAATAGGTTTCCATTCTTCTACTCCAAAAGGCATAGTTGATACCATCAAACATAGGATATTTTGAGGAGGTTGATTCATTTCTTGCCATTGTGACCACTTGACAAGATCTACCCAAGCTAGAGAATTCTTTTGATAAAATAGGGTACCTAATGCTCTGATACCAATTGTTGGACACAATGGATCACTGAGAGGGGGTGAATCAGTAATTTTAATCTTTTCTTTTCAACAAGAAGATATTGATAAATGAAACAAACTAAGTGTTAACCGGCAACATAAATAGTGCAACCAAGGTGTGTGAAAGGATTTTCTAAACTACTAAAATATCACATAAACAAAGATGCAACACACAACACCAGATATATATGAGGAAAACCCAATGTGGGAAAAACTTCGGTGAGAATAGTTGTTGGAGATCTTCTGCTCCAATCCATCCTCACAATGAAACTCTAATTACAAAATTTAGGACACCAACACTTGATTTATGAGCACCGACTCAAAGGAGCACCAACCCCTGCACAATTCGTAGGCTACTACCTAAAGGAGCTACAAGCCCTGCACTAAGATATAACTTAGTGAGAAACAATATAAGACTCAGATACACAAATGAAATCACTATTGCAAATGAAGTTTTGCAACCTTACAATATCTTGCTCTATCGGTTTCAGTCTTACCGGTTTGTTTCCTCTTTTCCTTCTCTGCAACTTGACTTTGTTGATCACCTTTCTCAATCTTTTCTCACACTGTCTTCCTCCTTCTTAACTCACTCTCAATTACTCTTTATCAGACACTACTTTTGCTAGTTTATAACCTCTATGTTCAATGCACTCTTCACCAGTTATTCCTTATACTGGTTTGCTCTGCTTCACCTATAAATTAATACTTTTCTCACAAACACTTTTAGTATTTTTCTCTTTGAATCTCAGAAATCAAAAATTACCCTTCTCTTCTACAGCAGCAACAACATTGCTTAGTCTTGAGCTCTTCTTTTTGTAAAGCGGAAAAATTGAACCCTAGTCGTTCTCCCCTCCCCAACTCCGAGGAGAGAGAAGGGAGAGTCTCTAGGGTTGATGGTTTTCACTTAGGGGAGACTTTACATTCAAAAGAGGGGTTGAAACCCACAAGATCCAATCCCACACAATGCAAGATTGGATTCTAAATGAGTTTCAAGGGTTAAGACATCAAGGATACCCTCTTTTGTAAAGAAATGTAGATAGAAAGATTGAACTAGGGATGCATGCAAAGTAGGAAAGATTCACTTATAAACAGAGATAGGAATATGATATGAAGCTGTGGACCTGGAATTAGCAGTAAAATGTCGAGACGGTGCTGTTCTGCAAATTTGAGCGAAAGTTGACGGGACGATGGCGCCTGGCGTGCACACGGTCCTCCAAAAAATCCGCGAAACGAAGGGGGATCTGTTCATCTCTGCATAAGGATTCCAGATCTTCAATTATAGCCACGTACCTGCAACCTACACACAGAAAAGAGAGGATGATTGGGGGGTTAGGGATGAGGGGTTTGCCCTTAGGTCAAACCCCGATTTTGGAATTAACCAAGAAATGAGAATGCTGTAAATGTAATGTAAACAAGTACTGATACCTTGTTGTAAGAATGTTTGTATTCTTACATGCGAAGGTGTAATGTATGTAGTATGTAATGTGTTGTAAGTGATCTCCTCTTCAATGGTTGAATCCTTGTCTTGAATGCAACACTTAGCCTTGAATGGAGACTTAGAATGCTCAATTGCTTGAAGGAATGCTTGAATGCTTGAATGTTTGAATGCTTGAATATTGCTTTCGCGCCTTGCTCACATATGTCCTCCTCCCTTTGAGAGAGGAAATGTAGTTTATATACTTGTCAATTAGGGTTAAAAGACTGATTTTCCTGACCTTAGGCCGACCAGGAAATGTTATTTTCCAACTTGCAAACTTAAAGACCCAAAGCCCCAAAAGAGACCGGGCCCAAAATAGGGCCAGGGACCAGGGCGCTGGGCGCCATGGTCCCACCTCCAGGGACAGCAGGGTGCAAGGAGGATCAGGCCAGGGTGTTAAGAAATGCAGTTTTTGATGTCATGAAACAAGTTTCGGGGTCTCCATTTAGGTTTCGTGTTGCATTGCCATCATGAAGACCCAAATGCAGTCGAAATTGCAAGTGTCACAATTTTAGGACGCTACATTTAGCCCCCACTTTAGTGGGACTATAAGCCTATGCCAATACTTCCGGTAAAGTACAAGGAAACAACATTGAAAAACTTTCACCACGTCAAGGAGGCAAGATACACCAAGCCCCCAGTGGACTAAGGATTTTACGACTTCGATTGACAAAGTAAAAGGGAAGATCACGAGGGAGAACCATGACTGTCAGTAGTAAGGTTCCCTCACTATGAGCCATGCAAGAAAGATATCAAAAATTTTCAAGGCAAAGCTAAATTTGTCAAGAAATTTTCAAGTATCTTGAAAAGATATGGACGGGATGTATGCCTCCCTACGTTAAAGCGATCGTACACGCCTCACCGGGGGTGATTGCTTTAAGGTAGTGATACATATAAGAAAATGAAAAAGGGAAAGGAGCACGTTATCACAAGGATTTAGTCCCCAAGTGTGAGATAAGCCCAAGGATAATAGACACAAAACACAAAGCACAAGGTGACTTCACTTTCCTTGGGGTCAGTATGCTGTATGATAATTCATGTATATCATATGTATGTATGCATAATTGTTCTTCATTCCCTAATCAAGGAAGGTCACCTAGAAGAAGGGAACACATGTGTCTTTTGAGTCAACATGAGAGAGACCAAAAGAGATCTCAATGCTTTGCATCGTCCTCAAGTAGACAACACTAAGGACAACAAATAGAAGAATGAGAATAACACATGGAAGAGGTAACGAAAGAGAGGAGGAGAGAATCTGCTATGCTAATGACACTAGTCTAGCACGTCATCTACCCCCCGATCTTGCTGATCAGTATTTTGGGAAGGTAGGAAACACGCTAGAGGAGGAACATTCAACATAGCAGATGGAGCTATCACAAGATCCAAACAAGGGCTATGTTCATATCCCAAGCCGTGGTGTTCTTGTCTAGGAGCTAGGATAAGTGCTTTAGAAAATGCGTTAGATAAATGGTTATCAACATCAACATATTCATATTCACTATCAGAATGAACAGGAATAACATTTTCATCATGAATAACATTTTCATCCATATCATCATCAAGATTTATAAAAATAGAATCTTTAACTCGCACAGGATCAAGACCATCATGCATCTTATGTTTAGGAGATTTTGGCTCAATCGTCGGCTGAGGAGAAAATGGAATAATACTAGCTGAAGGTGTTTTTGGGGATTGCAAAGTTTGAGAAGCAGCTGCCTGAGCTCTAAGATGATGCTTTCGTCGGCGTTCACGTGCAGAACGATTCCGTCGAGTCTTAGTAGGAAGTTGCGAAGATTGAGGAGGAGGAATGTTCTCATCCCTTTCATTTGGGTGTTTAGGTTGTGGTCTCTTAAGTTGAACAATAGGAGAAGAGGAAGCTCTCTTCTCTCCATAAGAGGAAGGAGGAGGAACTGCTCCATATAAGGGAGGAATATTTGGTTTAGGAAGGAGACCAAGTCCATCATGACGAGGAGGTATAGGTCTACTTTTAGGAAGTTTATTAGATATAGGCATAGTCACATCCATAGGAATGGGTTGGGAATATTCTTGAGGAAAGACATTAGTTTTATCTTTCAAAGGAAGAACTTCCTTCTCAAGAACGATAGGAATGTCAAGTTTGGGTGTTCTAGGTTCACTTAGAGAAAGGATCATATCTTTTTTCCACTTTTGATAAGATTTGAAAAGATGATCACTTCGCGGAGGAAGAGATTGGAATTGTTTAGGCCAAAAATAATCAATAGGAACACTAGAAGTTCTTTCAGCTGGTTTAAAGAGACTATGATTGACAGTAACAACTTCACCATTATGGGGAAATTTCAAACACTTGTGAATAGGAGAAGCAATAGCTTTCATGGAAGATAGCCAAGGATAGCCTAGCTTCACACGAAATTGTTCGGATGATGGAATAATAGAAAAGTCCACATCAAGGGATTTGTTATGAACCTCAATAGGTAATGTAATAGAACCAATTGCAGGAGAAGAAAATGCATCAAATAGTTTCACAACCACATTTGTTTCATCATAGATTACTTGATTCAATTGCAAAGTAAAAAGAAATTCTTCAGTAATGACATTAACCATACAAGAAGGATCAATAAGCACTCCATGGCAAGGTGTATTTTTGACTTTTGCAACTATATATAAAGGACCATCAGGTGCCCTGATAGTTTCACTGGAATCAAATGTGATGGAAGATTCTTTAGGGATTTTATGTTGCTCCACAAAGTTAATCACATTAGGAGTCATAGACACAAGATCATCAGGTGAGACAGAGGAATCAGTAGTATCAATTGCATTAGAGGTATGAGAAGGCAATGGATCAGTAAAAATCTAAAGATTTTGGTTTGGAGGAGCTACAGATGTGTTGCCTTTATCATTCACACTAGAAACAGAGATAGTATTATTATCAATCAAATCTTGAATTTTACCCTTTAAAGCAAAACATTTTTCAGTATCATGCCCAGGATGACGATGAAATTGACAAAAAGATTTGTTATCAAAATAGGGTGAATTAATCTTTGCAGGATCTATTTGCCTTATAGGAGGGAGAGTAAGAACATTTTGTTCTAATAACTTATTCATAATACTATGCAATGATTCATTCAAAGGAGTAAACTTTCTTTCTTTCTTGAAAAACCTAGAAATAGGAGGCACACCTGATGCTGCATTCACATGGTTGTTGATGATGTTTTCATTGAATTTAATTGACTCTCTGTTCGGTTTAAACTTCCCAAATGGTTGTTGACTACTATCACCCTTATCACTCGGAGCCATAGGATTTGCTTGTTCCATTTGACTCACAGTCAGTTGATAATTGTGAAGAGTTGCGCACAACTGTTGGAAAGAAGTAAACTCAGAAAACAAGAGTTTTTCTCTAATGTCTTTTTGTAAATTAGAAATAAAGATTCTTTGAATATCATTGTCGGGCACTGGAAAGGAAATTTGAGCATACAAATGCTTATATCTACCAATGAAATCAGTCACTTTTTCTTTAACACCTTGTTTACAATGCATTAAATCAATCAAAGTAACTTTAGGACTTATATTGTTTTGAAATTGTTGAATGAAAGCATTTGCAAGTTGTTCGAAAGAAGAAATAGAATAGGAAGGCAACGAGCAATACCATTGTAGGGCTTTATCTCTTAATGTTCTAGTAAACAGTTTTGCAAGCAACCTTTGGTCATAAGCAAAATCGGTACATATTGTTTGAAAGGTCTTAACATGTGTTAGAGGATCACCCTTACCATTATAAAGCTCCAAATGCGGAATTTCAACATGTTTAGGAGGAATAGCTCGGACAATGTCAAGAGAAAGTGGGCTCGCAACATCAAATGTGGGCACACTAAACTTAGCTTGATTCATAGAGGCAATTTGTTGCTGTAAAGAAGAGACAGTTTGTGCGAGATTGTTAATGGTCGCTTCAGTCGAAGAGTTCATATTAGATGTGTTAGATTGTGATGGAGGTGTTATGTTATTGAAAGAAGGTAGAGAGTAAGGTGGTGGGACACTATGATAGTTAGTCATAGGAGATGATTGGATAGGAGGAACACTACAAGGAGGAATGGAATGATTAAACGAATTGCCCCCTTGCGTCATGTTTATTTGTGGAGATATAATAGGAACACTCATTGAAGGAATGAATGAAGAATTTGGATTGAATGAAGGAAGAGGGTTGATTGAAGAAGAAGGATTGCCCCCATGACTGGTGATCATAGGAGGAATGTCTTGAGTTGAAGTAGTCATTATGTTTGATGTAAAAGTAGGTATACTAGCAATAGGAGTCATCAAAGGAATAGAATGATTGACTTGAGTAGGAGGTTGTGTATAACCTAAGGTTTCGGCACAACTCTTCATAGGCATCACATTCAAATTCACAATGTGTGCAATACCACGCAAAATATCAATTCCATTCTTATCACTTTGAACCATACGTTTTAGACCCTCAATTAATGAAAGAGCTTCACTATCAGGGTATTCTTGAGACATCCATTGTCAAAAATCGTCAAATTGGTTATCCAATTTTGAAAGTTGTTCTACAGAAACCTCATGGAGAGATTCTTCATTATTAAGAGGATTAGAGGAATTACCCAAGTCCTCGTTAAAAAGGCCATTCAAATTAGGTTCCATCTCCTCGGTAATTACACCTTGGAAAGACTTAATTCTAAGGCTTCGTCTAACGGGAATAGTGTAAGTAGGGCTTATTGTCGTAAAACTCATGCACTAAAGAGAGAGAGAAGATTTTGAATTTTAGAGGTAGCAAATTTCAATAAAATCAGCCAATCTCCTAGATTTAAGCTATTAAATGCAATCAGGACAATCTCCCGAAATTTCAAAAAAAATGTCCGGGACCGTGGCGAACGGAGTGCACATGGTCCTCGCAACTTTTTTCAAAATTTTCAGGGATGAAAGTAATGATGATTTTAAAGCTAATCTGAAAAAATTGAGTGATTTTACGATCTGTAGATAGGCCAAATTAAAGTTGCAATCTCAAAATTGAACCCTACCAAGATTGTTGAAAAATGCAAAATTTGAATTTTGAAAAAGAGAGGGAAACTAAAATTTTGAATTTTATGAATTTAGAGGGAATGCTAAAAGCAATGCAGGCTTTGAAATTTAAAAGTTGACTCGACTTCATGCAAAATTCGAATTTGAAAGTGGAAATCAAGGTTGTTACAATTAAACACTTAATTTCAAAAGTCACAAATTGCAAAAATTTGAATAAAGCACTTGAAATTTCGAATGAACACCAACACACTTTTCAGATTTAGGACTGCAAGAAACACAATTTTGATAAAAATTTCAATTTCAACAATTTTTGAATGATTATAAGCCTTAATCCAAGCAATCGCTAGACCAACTTTGACTTTAATTTTGAAAGTGTTAAAGTTGATAAAATCAGCCAAAATTCTGGATTTTAGCAGAAAAATACAGTAAGATCTAGCTCCCGAAATTTTGGAAAAAATGTCGGGGACGATGGCGCTCAGGGTGCACACGGTCCTCGCAACTTTTTTCCAAATTTTCAGGGATGAAAGATATTGTGATTTTATTGCGGAATCCAAAGTTACAACCGATTTGGAGGTGTTTTGATCAGTCAAATTATCAGTCAAAGGTTGAATCAAGAAGGTTTTAAAAATTAGGGTTTTGACACTTAACCACTTAATTTTCAGAATTAAAGCACAAATATGAATTGATAATTTGCAATAGAAGGGTAGATCTGAAACAATCATTAACAATTAAACATTTCACAAGTTTAATTACTAAAAAGAAAATTTTAGGGTTTTTATGCAATCAACCTCTAAAATTTGCAAAAGATCAAACATGGAAATATGATTAAGGAAGCAAATTTTTCAGATCTAACCATGAATAATCAGAATGAGGATGTTCACGTCGGGTTCACCAAAATGTAAAGCAGAAAAATCGAACCCTAGTCGTTCTCCCCTCCCCAACTCCGAGGAGAGAGAAGGGAGAGTCTCTAGGGTTGATGGTTTTCACTTAGGGGAGACTTTACATTCAAAAGAGGGGTTGAAACCCACAAGATCCAATCCCATGCAATGCAAGATTGGATTCTAAATGAGTTTCAAGGGTTAAGACATCAAGGATACCCTCTTTTGTAAAGAAATGTAGATAGAACGATTGAACTAGGGATGCATGCAAAGTAGGAAAGATTCACTTATAAACAGAGATAGGAATATGATATGAAGCTGCGGACCTGGAATTAGCAGTAAAATGTCGAGATGGTGTTGTTTTGAAAATTTGAGTGAAAGTTGACAGGATGATGGTGCCCGGCGTGCACACGGTCCTCCGAAAAATCCGCGAAACGAAGGGGGATCTGTTCGTCTCTGCACAAGGATTCCAGATCTTCAATTACAGCCGCGTACCTGCAAACTACACACAGAAAAGAGAGGATGATTGGGGGGTTAGGGATGAGGGGTTTTCCCTTAGGTCAAACCCCAGTTTTGGAATTAACCAAGAAATGAGAATGCTGTAAATGTAATGTAAACAAGTACTGATACCTTGTTGTAAGAATGTTTGTATTCTTACATGTGAAGGTGTAATGTATGTAGTATGTAATGTGTTGTAAGTGATCTCCTCTTCAATGGTTGAATCCTTGTCTTGAATGCAACACTTAGCCTTGAATGGAGACTTAGAATGCTCAATTGCTTGAAGGAATGCTTGAATGCTTGAATGTTTGAATGCTTGAATATTGCTTTCGCGCCTTGCTCACATATGTCCTCCTCCCTTTGAGAGAGGAAATGTAGTTTATATACTTGTCAATTAGGGTTAAAAGACTGATTTTCCCAACCTTAGGCCGACCAAGAAATGTTATTTTCCAACTTGCAAACTTAAAGACCCAAAGCCCCAAAAGAGACCGGGCCCAAAATAGGGCCAGGGACCAGGGCGCTGGGCGCCATGGTCCCACCTCCAGGGACAGCAGGGTGCAAGGAGGATCAGGCCAGGGTGCTGAGAAATGCAGTTTTTGATGTCATGAAACAAGTTTCAGGGTCTCCATTCAGGTTCCGTGTTGCATCGCCATCGTGAAGACCCAAATGCAGTCGAAATTGCAAGTGTCGCAATTTTAGGACGCTACACTTTTTAACCACTGGTTTCCCGCCAAAACACAAATCAAAATTTAAGCGCTTAGGGTTTCCTTTTCCCAACACAATCTGCATTAGATCCTATCTAGTCTATCATGTGTTGATCACCTATACTCCAGAGATGCATCTATACATATTTTCCATTTCCCAACACATGCTTGCTAAAGATAGAAATCACGTACAAGATTTTTTACTCTGAAATCCATTGACACATAAAAGCACCTAGCTATTTCCTTTTCAAGGTCATCCTGGGATTAGATTTCCTTTGCATTGATTTAGGTGCCAATTTCTTGTTGATCTTCCTTTGTCATTCTTTCTTCCTCAAGCTGCATCGGTTAGTTACAATCTCATGATTTGTGGTTCCTTCATTTATGTCGACTAACAGTTTCACCAACCTTGTTGATGGTAGCCTTACCGACCCCTACATATTTGCCACCTCAGCTCCACATGGTGTCACATGATCAACCACTTAGCTTACCAACACATAGTTGGTTCATACTTGATTGTTCAACAACCTCATATCGGTACATCCCTTTACTAGTGAGACTACCTTGTTTTTCTAAACGGAAGTGTACACTACACCGATAACACACCTTCACCTTTGGTGGTCTATGATGACTTTAACATTCTGCCTCTTTATCATAAATAGGCAGCCAAACTTCAGACAGGTATAAGCTAAACCGGTTATCACTTAACATGCTCACCCACACATGTATCTCATCTCATACTGATGAAGTTACTTATAGTACTTGTCTTTCATCATACCGGTACATTATTCTTCATCCCAGTAGCTTGCCTACAATACCAGTTCACATCAATGACAACTCAATGCCAACAAAAGGAATTAGGATTTTGCCCCTAGCGGAAACAAAACTTTATTATGGATGTACAAAAGGATGATCAAAATCAAAACTATGGCAGGATATAATGCAGATATGATTGATAAAATCCAAGACAATGACTACACAGTATGTCCAAGATGTATAATTGTTGGGAAGTTGCATATTTCCTGCTAATGGTTTAGAGAAATGGATTGGAAAGATAAAATGGATGAGCTAGGATAGATGGAATCGATAGATGAAAATACGATGGAGTGGATAGGTTCATGAAGCGATCTCATAGATGGAAGAACTCACTTTTAGATAGCGTCTATTTACCAAGTTTTCACTATCTAAAGTTATTGCATTTTTTTCCATATTTGATTTTTTTTGTTTCGTTTTCGCTGTTTTATGCTTTTTAGGGATTTTCTACTTTTCTAATTTTTACTGATTTCTTTAGGTTTTTAATATCTCAAGCATAGAACTTCTTGAGATGAATATAATTGATGGGATCATCAAACCAATCACCTTCAAGTGTAGATAACTTGTATGTTCCTGAGCCATATGCTACTACTATAACAAAAGGACCTAACCAGTTCGGTTCAAATTTTCCCTTCTTTTCTCGGTCTTGCTAATTCCTTGGATTCTCCCTTAGAATTAGATATCCAATCTAAAAAAATGTGTGGCTTAACTCTATGATTATAAATTCTCTCCATTCCCTATCAATATGCCTTCAAATGATCTGTAGCATTATGGCGATGTTCCTAAATCAGCTCAAGTTCTTGAAGTCTAGAGACTCGTTCTTCTTCTTCTGGTATAAGACCTTTCAAGGACACTTATAGAGAAGGTATCTCTACTTCTACTGGTAATATGGATTCTAATCCATAGACTAAGCAATATGGGGTTTCCCCCGTTGGTGTGCAAATGCTAGTACGATATGCCCAAAGAGAAGGATTTAGCTGAATATGTCAGTCTTTACTAGCTTCATTGACTGTTTTCTTCAGGATCTTTATGAGTGTTTTATTTGATGCCTCATCTTGAACATTTTCCTATGGATAATATGGGTTAGAAAACTTATGCTGAATATAAAATCTCTCACATAGTTCCTTCACATCTTGATTCTTAAATGGTCTCCCATTATCAGTGATGATGGTCATAGGGACTCCATAGTGATAGATTATATAATTTAGGATTAATGATGATATTTTATTTCCTGTCACTTTCATTGAAGGCATTGGTTCAATCCATTTAGTTAAATGCTCCATAGTAGTAGAATGAACTTATGTCCATTAGAAGATCAAGGGTTTATCTTACCTACCAAATCAAGACCCCATTGGGAGAATGGTCATGAACCTGCCATACGATGCAGTTCTTGTGTTGGTGCATGGATGATATTCCCCTGGATTTTACATTGTTTGCATCTCTTAGCATATGTAAATGAATCTCTCTCCATGGTAGGCCAATAGTAACCCAAACAAATAAGTTTCTTAGCCAGTGTTAAACCACTTGAGTGCGTGCCACAAATACCTGTGTGGAATTCATTCAAAACTTTCTCATATTCTTCTTGTTCAAGACATCTCAGTAGAGTACTATCTAGACCTCATCTATATAAGATACCAACAATGACAGTATAACAGGATGACTGACGGATAAAATTTCTTCTCTAATTGTGGGATAGGTCAGGAGGAAGGATATTCTCCTTTAGGTATCGATAAGTTTGGTTGTATAAGGATTGATCGGCTCTAGATATATGAAAAATCATGTGGGTATCTTGGGATTCAATGGTAGGATTCAAGATATCTTCCATTGGGAATTCATAACATTGTTGATTTTCTTGATTCTGCAAAAGAGATTCTATTGTAGCCATTACGTCCACTGCTTTGTTCACATTTCTTGGGATCTGAGTAAATGTTATTTCTTCAAAATGCTCTTAAAAAATTTCAACTAGCTATTTGTAAGGCATGATCTTTTCATCCTTATTTTGATAATCATCATTTATTTGGTTGATTATAAGTTGTGAATCACCATAAACATGAAACTCCTTGATGTTCCATTCAATAGCCATTTTGAGCCCAATAACCAATGCTTCATATTCTGCAGTATTGTTTGTGCATGGAAACCACAATCTATATGATTTTAGAATTGTGTGTCCCTGAGGTGTGATGAAAAAAATTCCAACACCTGATCCATATTGTGTATAGGAGCCATCAAAGTACAACTCCCAAAATTTTGTACTTATTGTCAGAATGTCTGCATTAGGAAATTCGATGTGCAACAATGTGTCATCTTGTAAGGGTGCTTCATCCAATTGATCAACAATGACCTGTCCTTTAATATATTTTTGGTCAACATATTGTATATCAAACTCACTTAGTACCATAACCCATTTTTCCGCTCTTCCTATCAAAGTTGACTTGCTTAGCAAATACTTTAGTGGATCTATTTTTGCTATCAGTTTCACAGAATGAGTTAGCATATAATGTCGCAATTTATGAGTTGCAAATATAACTGCTAGGCATGTCTTCTCAACTGATGTATAGTTCAAATCATAGCCTACAAGTATTCTACTGATGTAATAAACTACTCTTTCTTTCCCTTCTTCATCATGTTGTGCTAAGAAAGTGTTGAACACAAAATACCACTGAGAGGGGGGTGAATTAGTGGTTCCTAAATCTTTCTTCTTACCAATCTAACTTTAGACAATCAACTATTTACTTAACCACTAAACAGTCATACCGATAATGAAAGAGAGAAAACCAATGAGATAATTCACACACAAGAAACTCGCAACACCAAATTTATGAGGAAAACCCAATATGGGAAAAACCTCGGTGAGAAGAGCTACTCGAGACTACTACTCCAATCCAGCCTCACAGGTAAAACATAGACTTACAAAGATTTTGGGCACCAACCCAAGGAGCACCAACCCCTGTACCAAGCTTCAACTTGGTAATTTATAATGAAATACTATTTGAATACAGTTAAGGCTTCTTGTTGCAAATGAATTCTGCAACTCTTGAATCAAATAACACTCTGTCGGTTTATTGTCTTTTCTCCTCCATTAGAATTCACATTGTCAGTTGTGAGATTATTGTCTCTATTTCTCAACCTCTGTTATCTTTCTCTCCCTCTCACACACAGTCTTTCAACACACTATTTCACACTAGGATGTTGCCTGCTCTGCTACACCTTACCGATTAGGCTCAACTGCAAGACTATGATACTGCTGGTAGAATCCTCTCACCAGTTTGCTTGCTCACTCATAGTAAAAATTTTTTAGATCACCTTCTAAAGTTTTCTCCTTGCTCCCTCTCACTCCTCTTCACTCTACAATCTTCATAGTATCAACAACCTTTTTTGTCCAGGGATCTCATCACTTATATAGTGATTTCTCGCCAAAATGAAATTCAAAAACCTGAGCAATAAGGGTTTCCTTTTTCTGACACAATCTTCATGAGATCTAATCCTGCCTATCTTGGATCAATCACCTATCCTTGAAGACTGCACCTACACATAGTTTCCATTATCCAATGCACGTTTTCCTTGAAGTGGCAATCACGAATCATCTCTTTTGTCATGAAGTCAGACGACACATAAAGTGTTCCAGAAGTTTCCTTTATGAGAACGTCTTGAATTGGATTTCCTTTGCATTGATTCAAGCACCAACTGCTCCCTGATCTTCCTCAAGCCTCAATCTATCAAATGCAATCTCGTGATTTGTGGCTCCTTCATTAATGGTGATTATCTATTTCATCAACCTTGTCGATGAGGCTTCACCAACCACAACACACATGCCACCTCAGCTCCACATGGCATGACACCGATAAAGACATGACCTACCAACACATAGTTGGTCTAGAAAACACATATCGGTAAAACCCTTTGCCAGTAGAGTGTTCTTCTTCTGTTAACTGGTAGAGCATCTTGTATCGATTGCACATCTTCACCTCTAGTGATGTGAGACAACTTTTAACATTCCACCTCTTCATCATAAACAAGCAACCATCCTTCAAATTGGTTTGTACTTTACTGGTAGACCTTCATTCTTTATGCTCACCCTTATGTGGATTTCCATAATTCCGGTTGACATCAATGACAACATAGTGCCAAAATGCCAACAATCTCCCCCTTTGGCATTAATGTCAACTTTTCACAATTTACTTCATACATACTGGTAAATTTCTCCCCGTCTGACACAATGACAAAGGGTACTTGTGCACTCCTCCTTTGATCCATACCATGCTCCCCTTGAGCCACATAAAATCTTCCTAGGCAGATGATACAATGCCCAACTTGTGTTGGAGGTACTCAAAAGTGCTGACTGGTAATGGTTTGGTGAAAATGTCTACTACTTGTTTACCAGTAGGAACATAATCCATCCTTACCTCATGTCCTTTAACCTTCTCTTCGAGGGAGTGATATTTGATTGCAATGTGTTTTGTTCTGGAATGCATGACCAGGTTCTTTGCTATGTTGATTGCACTCAAATTGTCACACCAAATGAGAATAGGATCAGTGATGTCCACCTGTATATCTTTGAGAGTCTACTTCATCCAAAGCACCTAAGAGAATAATGTAGTAGTAGCAATGTACTCAGCTACTGCAATAGATAAGGAGACTGAGTCCTGCTTCTTGCTATGCCAAGAGACCAACCGGTCACCTAGAAAGAATGCACCACCGCTTGTACTTTTTCTATCATCAATGCATCCTGCCCAATCGGCATCAGTGTATGCTTCCAAGATAAAATATCCCTATTTAGGATACCACAAACTATAGCTGAGCATTCCTTGTAGGTACCTAAAAATTCTGCTAACAACATTCATGTGTGACTACTTTGGTGCAACTTGAAATCTAGCCACCACGCATACTACCTGAACTATATCTGGTCTTGAATTAGTTAGATACAATATACTGCCTATCATGGATCTGTACAGAGTCTAATCCACCACCGGTGATTCATCATTCTTACTCAATTTGTTGTCGGTCACCATGGGAGTACTTACCGGTTTGCAATCTACAAGTTGGAATTTCTTTGGCATCTCCTTTGCATACTTGACCTGTCGGAAAAAGATTCCTTTATCTTTCCGTAATATCTGCAAGCCAAGAAAGTAAGTCAATTGACCAAGCATTGACATCTCAAATTCTGACTGCATCTGATCAGCAAACTCTTTGTAGAGAGTATCCTTGTTGCCTCCAAAGATGACGTCATCTACATACACAACCACAATAATCATGTGATTCCCATCTTTCCTTATATACAAATTGCTATCAGCCCTTCCCTTTTTGAATCCTTTCTCCTTCAGATACTAATCTAATCTTGAGTACCATGCTCTAGGAGCTTGCTTCAAACCATACAGAGCCTTCTTTAACCGACACACAAATATCTCATCATCATGCTTCCGGTTGCTCCATATATACTTCTTCTTCTAAATTTCCATTTAGAAATGCAAATTTTACATCCATTTGGTATACTTTATAGCCCTTGTAGGCAAAGTAAGCTAGAAACATCCTAATTGCTTCTAATCTAGCCACCAATGCAAATGTTTCTTCAAAGTCAATCCCCTCTACTTGAGAGTACCCTTTGCACACTAGTCTAGCTTAATGCCTTACAATCTTACATTCTTCATTCATTTTGTTCTAGTAGACTCACTTTGTGCCAATGATATTCTTGTCTTCCGGTCTAGGGACTAATTCCCAAGTCTTGTTCTTCTCAATCTGGTGTAGTTCTTCTTCCATGGCATCCATCCATTCTTGTCTCTTGCTATCCTCAATGAAAGTTTTGGGTTTAACTTTAGTCATGAGGCATAGGTTGACTTGTTCATCATTCCAAACAAGTCTTCTTCTAGTCTGCACACCATCACTCTTATTTCCTAGAATTTTCTCTTCCGGGTGATTCAACTATACATACCGGTTGGGAATCTTCTGAGATGCTACCTCTGGTTCAGTGTCAGATTGAACTTTATCATGTTCATCACTGGAGTCATCATATCGGTTAATGTGTGGTTGAAATCCTTTGTGCATATCCTCATCAACTCTTACATGCACACTTTCAGCAACTCTTCTTAGTCTTTTATTATAACATTTGTAGGCTTTGTTGCTAGATGAGTAACCAAGGAAGATCCCTTCATCACACCTAGAGTCAAAACTTCCCAAACCATCCATATCTTTCTTAATGAAGCACTTGCTTCCAAAAACTTTGAAATATTTGACTGATGTCTTTCGGTCATACCATAACTCATAAGGTGTCATCTTGTTGTTTGTTCTTAATTGAACCCAGTTCAAAGTGTATCCAGCAGTATGCATAAATTCTTTCCAATAAGTATCCGACAGACTGGTCTCATTCAACATGGTTCTGGCCATCTCCTTGACTATCATGTTCTTCCTTTCTACCATATCATTTTGTTGTGGTGTTCTAGGAGCAAAGTATTGCCTTCTAATTCCATGTTTTTCACAATAATATTCAAATTCATTTGATGTGAACTCTCCACCCCTATTTGATCTTAGGCATTTTAATTTGTACCCACTTTCCTTTTCCAACATCTTCCAAAAGATCTTGAATCTTTCAAATGCTTGTGATTTATCTTGCAGAAAGGTGGCCCATGTCATCCTTGAGTAGTCATCAATGAAGAGCATAAAGTATCTTTCACCAACAAGTGCTCTTGTTCTAGTTGGACCACACAGATCTGTATGCACAATTTCAAGTGTCTTTGAGGTGTTGTGCTCCTTTGTCCTAAAACTCACTTTTGTTTGCTTACCTTTTACACTTTCATCACAAAATGTGTTTACCGGTTTGATGATGAGTGGAATATTCCTCACACACCCCTTTTTTCTTACTGCAACTAAGTTATCAAAATTTATGTGGCCTAATCTTTTGTGCCACAACCAACTTTCATCTACTTGTCCTAACATACATTGGGACTCATAGCATTCCTTCAGATTATAAACATTTCCATCAGTTCTCTTTCCTTCTGCCACAACTTGACCAAAACTGCCTTTCTTTATCTGGAAACAGGTTAAGTCAAAGGTGAATTTGTAACCTTTGTCACACATCTGACTCACACTCAACAAATTATGTTTGAGGCCTTCCTTATAATATACATCATGTGCCTTCAGTTTTCCATCAATGCTTAATGTTCCTTTTCCCTTTATTTTGATGGAGGAATTGTCTCCAAACCTTACCGATCCACCATTCCAATCTTCAAGTTTAATGAATTTTCTTTTGTCACCAATCATATGGTTTGAGCAACCACTATCTACCACCCATAGACTTTTCCTTTCAGCATGCAAGGCAATCTACACTATGAGACTTGATTCTACCTTTTCCTTTTCTTTCTCAACCCAAACTGGTTGGATTTCCTTCTTCTTGCTAGCTGCTATAGTCAACTCAGGTTCAGTTACCGGTTCTTGATCTATATTTTTCTTCATTTGCTTGATCTTTTTGTTTTTGCACAACTTTTCTATGTGTCCAAATTCTTGACACTTATAGAATTTTATATTTTCATTAAAGGGAACATCCTTAAAATTATTATAGGGTAACGGTTTGTTCTTCCTACAATCAAAACTCTTATGTCCATATCCATTGCACTGATAGTAGACAACATTCATATCCCAGAGTGCATTAAATGAATTTCTACTTTCATAATTCATAGAAGGATTATTGTTTAACTTACAATCAGCTATTTTGTGCCCAAATTTATTACATCGGCAACAATAACCATGAAAGTTTGATACATACCAGTTGGGCTGTCTTGGTCCTGAATGGAACTGCCTCATTGGGGGTCTTCCATTCATGTTGTTGAATCTGGTGAATCCTTCTCGGTCAATTCTGGCATTCTTCCTTGGGCTGCATATTTATGCATGAAATGTGGCCTTCGGTTCATTTCTACATACCGGTTTGGATGTCAATTTCCAACAGCATCTGCATATGTCTTTTTGTCGATATCCTTTCCTACAGTGAATGTCTTCTTTTCTTCACCTTCAATTGAAGAAGTTAACATTATCTCTTTGTCGGATTTACCTTTGTGGGTTGAACCTTAACCAACTTCAAAGCCTAAGCCACCGATGTCTTTGGATTGCTTTTGTTTGCTCAACATCTTATCCAAAGCCTCAATGCTACCTTCATACTTCTTATTTTTATTTCTTCCTTTCTTTCTTCAAGCTCCTTTCTGTGCTTTATTATTTCTTCTTCCAGCTCTTGATGCTCATTTTCTTTCTTTGTTAGATCAAGGGCTATAGCTTCACTGATCCTCTTAGTTTCTTCCAGCTGCAACTTCAAGTCAGATATGTTTTGACTGGACTCTTCCAGAGATTGCTTCAAGAGATCTTGTTCATCTACTGCAACAAGCTTAACCCTCTTGACTTCTCTTTTTTTTTTACTCAATTCTTCAAGTGCACTGATAAGTTCACTCTCCAAATCCACTTCAGCCTCAATATCTTCTTATTCCTCATCTTCATCAGCAGGTCTATCAAGTGCCATGAAAAGATTTATTTTTTTGTCATTCTCATGGTCATCAACTTCTGATGCATCTTCATCATCTGTTGTGTCATCCTCAATGGTATATAGGCTATTTTGGTTCTGGTAGTCTCTTCTTCCCTGCCGGTAGTCATTCCTTTCTTTGTCTTTGCCAATAGGTCTTCTGAACTCTCTTGACTCATCTCCACTGGTTTCTTTGTGAGGACAACTTGCAGCGAAGTGTCCTACCTTCCCATAGTTGAAGCATTTAAGTGGTAGCTTTCCTTTGTACTATCTTGATCCTCTTTTGAGCTTCCTAACAAAGTTTTCTACTTTGGCATAAGAGTCTTCACTAGATTCTTTATGAGTAACAACTTCTTTGCCCTTTTTGGTGATGTTGAAAGTTTCTTCTTTCCTTGAGGAAGTCTCACCGGTTGTTCTCATCTCATAGGCTGTCAGGGAGCCAAATAGTTCATCCATTGTAAAAGTCTTCAAATCCTTGGCTTCTTCTATGGCTGCCACCTTAGTATCATATTTGGGAGTGAGAGATCTAAGTATCTTTTTGAAAAGAATCTCATATGCAATCTCTTCTCCAAGTCCTCTAATAGTATTCATAGTTTCATCAAATCTGTGAAGATAGTCTACAATCTTTTCATCATCTTTCATTTTGATGCTTTCAAGTTGGCTCCTTAGTGTTTGCAGCTTGGCTTCCTTGACCTTTGCATCTCCCTCAAACAACCTCTACAATTTGTCCCATGTCTCCTTTGCTTAAACACAGTGCATGACTTTGACAAATTCATTATCAGACAGTCCACTCAAGATGGCATGTTTTATCTTTGCATTATTCTGATACTCCTTTTTTGCATCCAGATCAGAGGGAGGAGTATTAGGGACAACATACCCATTCTTGACTGACATCCACACATCAAAGCCAAGACATGAAATATAGGTCTCCATTCTTTTGCTCTAGAAGGCATAGTTGGATGCATCAACCATGGGGGCTTTTGAGGAAGCAGACTCACTTCTTGCCATTGTGCTCAAAGTCCAGAATCTACCCAAGGTTTAGAGATAACTGGGAACCTTTTCTTTGATACAATTATTGAACACAGAATACCACTGAGAGGGGGGTGAATCAGTGGTTCCTAAATCTTTCTTCTTACCAATCTAACTTCAGACAATCAACTATTTACTTAACCACTAAACAGTCATAATGATAATGCAAGAGAGAAAACCAATGAGATCATTCACACACAAGAAAATCACAACACCAAATTTATGAGGAAAACCCAATATGGGAAAAACCTCAGTGAGAAGAGTTGTTGGAGACTACTGCTCCAATCCAGCCTCACAGGTGAAACACAGACTTACAAATATTTTGGGCACCAACCTAAGGAGCACCAACCCTTGCACCAAGTTTTAACTTGGTGATGTATAATGAAATACTATTTGAATACAGTTAAGGCTTCTTATTGCAAATGAATTCTGCAACTCTTGAATCAAATAACTCTTTGTCGGTTTACAGTCTTTTTTCCTCCACTAGAACTCACATTGTTGTTTGTGAGATTGTTGTCTCTATTTCTCAACCTCTGTTATCTTTCTCTTACTCTCACACATAGTCTTTCAACACACTGTTTCACACTAGGATGATGCTTTCTCTTCCACACCTTACCAGTTAGGCTCAACTGCAAGACTATGCTACTGCCAGTAGAATCCTCTCACCGGTTTGCTTGCTCACTAATAGTGCAACTTGCTCAGATCACCTTCTGAAGTTTCCTCCTTTCTCCCTCTCACTCCTCTTCACTCCACAGTCTTCACAACATCAACAACCTTTTTTGTTTGGAGCTCTCATCACTTATACAATGATTTCCCACCAAAATGCAATTCAAAAACCTAAGTGATAAGGGTTTCCTTTATCTGACACAATCTTCATGAGATCCAATCCCGCCTATCTTGGATCAATCAACCATCCTTGAAGATTGCACGTGCACACGGTTTCCATTATCCAATGCATGTTTTCTTTGAAGTTGCAATCACGAATCAGATTTGTTGTCATGAAGTCAGATGACACATAAATTGTTCCAGAAGTTTCATTTATGAGAATATCCTGAATCGGATTTCCTTTGCATTGATTCAGGTGCTAACTGCTCCTTGATCTTCCTCTATCATTCCTTCTTCCTCGAGCCACAATCAGTCAAATGCAATCTCATGATTTGTGGCTCCTTCATTAATGGTGATTATATGTTTCATCAACCTTGTCGATGAGGCTTCACCAACCACAACACACTTGCCACCTCAGCTCCACATGGCATCACACCGATAAAGACATGGCCTACCAACATGTAGTCGGTCCGACAAACACATACCAATAAAACCCTTTGCAAGTAGAGTGTTCTTCTTCTTTTAATCGGTAGAGCATCCTGTATCGATTGCACATCTTCACCTTCAGTGGTGTGAGACAACTTTTAACATTCTGCATCTTCATCATATACAAGCAACCAAGCTTCAGACTAGTTTGTACTTTATCGGTAGACCTTCATTCTTTATGCTCACCCTTATGTGGATTTTCATCATGCTCGTTGACATCAATGACAACTTAGTGCCAAAATGCCAACAGAGAGCTCCTAGTGATACATTTGATGCTGAGATGTAAAGTAACAATTGTTTCCCTTTGATTGTTGATATAAGTACTGGAGGAATCATCAAATATTCTTTGATTTGCATATAAGATTCTTCACACTTCTGATCCCATTTGAATGGAACATTCTTGTGTAAAAGATGAGTGAATAGATGACATCTATCTGCTAATTGAGTGACAAATCTTCTGATTGATTGCAATATTCATTGTAGAGAATGCAATTGACTTATGTTCCTAGGTGACTCCATTTCCATGATAGGTTTGAACATTTTTGAATCTACTTCAATTCCAAAAGCTGATATAATGTACACAAGAAGTTTACCAGAGGTTACTCCAAATGCACATTTCTTTGGATTCAATCTTAACTAATATTGTTCAAGCCTATTAAAGATCTTACCCAAGATGTTCAAATGTTCTTTCCTTGTATGAGATTTTGTAAGTATGTCATCTACATAATCTTCCATAAATGTATGCATCATTGTTAGATAGTTCAAATAACTAGAAGACAACTGAGAGGGGGGGTGAATCACTTGTCACATATTACCAGAACCTTAAGCAATTAAAATTTTAATACCAGAACCCAAAACAATAATACCAGAATGCTTAAACCAAAACTGGAATACCAGTTAAGCCAATTAAGCATAAACAATAATCACAGAATAAATAACATCCACATGACACCAAGATTTATATGTGGAAAACTCAGTAAAGGGAAAAACCATGGTGGGAAGCCTACCCACAGTCAGATAATACTTTTACAGTAAGTATGTGAATTAAAATTGAGGGGCCTCCACTTGCAGGAAGGCCAACAACCTAGAGCGCACTGCTCATCACAAAAGGAGCCTCACTGACAACATAGAAATCCAGACTACAATCCAAAGAAGTGTTGAACTGCAAAAGATAGCATCTCCTATGCCTGAGTACAATTACCGTTAAGCTCAATATCAAAGGACTAAATCCTCTTACATAAATGGAATTCGATCTCCAATGATCGACCAAATCCTCTGCCTGAATGATATTACATTATTTGCACATTACATCCCTTGACCATAACCATGATAATCTACAATGAGATCTTACATCTATATATACAAACCATCGACCATAAACAATCAGGTTGGCCACCAAACAATATACTAATTGCATAATTACAAACCATGTTAGCCTTAGACCAAACAAATAATATCCAACACATAAGACATCCCGAAAACACATCGAGAGGTCCAATCCACACGTTTCATTAAGCTGATCCATAACCTAGATCAATCAAGACCCAGTATAGGTCCACACGCTAAAGCAATGATCTCCATCCACCAAGTCTTGAACACGATCACTAACAACATCCTGAAACTTCACCAGAAGCTACACCAACACCACTTATGCAATTCATCAAATATCTTCATCAAAATATTTTTCGATGAAACCCTCACTAGAACCAGAAGCCAAGCTTCTAAGCAAACATGATAGCATCTAATCACCAGACTAAAACCAACTGATTGAATATAAATATGAGTATCATGAATAAGCCGATTCCATAGCCAAATCATACGGGATCATGTCGGATCCAAACCAACCAGAAACCACTCAATCTACTGGGACCAGAAGAATGCTGGTAGAGCATCCAAACAACTAGTGTTGACATCAATGAAAAAACATCAATGCAACACATAATCAATTCCTCCAAATGGCCAACAATCTCCCCCTTTGGCATTGATGGAAACACTAGATGTGAAAAACATATAAGTACCAAGAAATGCCAAACAAGTCTCCCCCAATGGAAGACAGCCAACAATCTCCTACTCAAAGATATAGCAATGAATTTCTGAAACAAAGACCAAACTCCCCCTGTGAATGAGATCTCTGTAAAGATTTGAATTATACATATTTCTCTCCTCCTGTTGTATACAACTCCTTAAGTTTTTTTTTTCACATCAATATCTCTCCCCCTTTGACATCAATGCCAGAAATCTGACAAAAATATCAAAGCAAAAACATAAACTACTAAAACTCAAAGCTGACTACTTCCCCTGAGTAGTACCATCCCCACATTAGTGTTGAAATGAATTATATCTCTGATAATGCATACTAGATTAATGCCTAGCCACATGAATCAAGTCTCTATCGAAGGGGAAGAAACTCCCAAACTATCTCTCAAGTACTCAAATGATTCTTTAGGCAAAGGTTTAGTGAAAATATCTGCAATATGTTCTTTAGTGTTCACATAAACCAATCTAACTTCATTTGCTTCCACCTTTTCCTTCAAAAAGTTGTACTTGATAGATATGTGCTTTGTCTTATAATGAAATACCAGATTATTTGATATATCAATAGCAGTAGAGTTATCAAAGTGAATTACTACCAGTGCATTACAATCCACCTTTATATCCTTCTATTGTTCACCAAAAGTGATAACCCAAGTATACCTGCAATTGATCTATGAAGTAGCCAATTCAATTTATGAAGAACCTCAGAGCTTGGACAACATGACAAGGATATGAATCCTTCTACTCTTCAGGCTCTGCAAAACCTAGGCGGGTATACCTTTGATGCTTAGAATTAAACCTATTACACACCTATGATAGCATCAACATAAACAGATAGATCTCACTAGGGCTCCAAAACAAGTAGTTTATTGCAGATGGGCTAGATCTACACATAAAACTCAACTATGCTTGAGCATGAGATAGATGAAACATTTCAAAACATAACATACACTAAAGATATTCTGATTAGATTTTAAATTGGTTTGAGAACCCCTTTAATTGCAAGATCAGTGCCTTATCCAAGGGCAACAGAGTCACAAATCAAACTATAGGTGAAAACTTATACTACAGATTCATCTTAATTCTCAAGTATTCCTACATTTAATGCCTTGCATAAATGCATTACTCAGCTCATCCACAGAAAATATCAGATCCAGAAACATAATCCCTATTTTATTAATGTTTGTTCATAGAGTTTAAAATCTTCCTTGAAGATTACCTACAAACCAACATTACACTCACAGACACAACTGCTCATGACCAACATGATCCTCCTTAAGAATCAGATTTGAATAAAATGAGATTACATTTCAGAGACAAATTCCACACTAATTTGTGCATGCCTTACATACACAAGAACCTGCAACTAAGAACACCTATAGCAAAGAATTGAACTCCATTATTGAAAGAAAGGCCCTGCCCTATACAATCTTCAAGAATACTCAAAATTGGAAGCCATGAAAACTGGAGCCATTCTCCAAATTTTTGGAACCCTTACAAAATGAGAAGAATTGGGAATAAGAAGGAGAGGGAAGAAAATCAAATCTGCAACAGAAATTGCCAAATATCTCCTCTCTAACTAAATTTCACTCCCATGGAAATTGCTTCCAAAATATCCCACATTTGTCAAAATTAACTACTTGACTGGATTCCTCATTCTGAGAGCTTTTCGGCAATATATAACACTTCATATTTTGGCCAAAATTGAGACCCTGTGCGAATTAATCCTCAACATGTGCACATCATTTAAATTTTTTGAATTTTAATATAGTTTAAACTATATCATTTACTGATTTTAATTTTAATTTTTCGCTCCTTTTGGGCCTGACGCCTTGCCACGTGGTGAGACCTGATTGGTCGATGGGGTCCACTAGATGCCACCTGGGATGACACCTCGTCACTCTGCCACATGTCCGCTTGCTTGTCATCCACATCATCACCACGTCACTAGGACCCACCTGCTAGACCACTGACTAGACTTGCCACCTGGCTTTCACCATTTCATGACCTTTATCTGACGTGCATCTTCACTCCACAAAATTGCGTAGGTCATCGATCTGCTCCAAACTTGCTTGACCTTTACCATGCATTTTCGCCATTTCACGTTTCGCTGTTTCGTGGACCTTAACTCGCGAGCAACTTTCCTTCGTGAAATAGTGCGGACTGTCTGATCTCCTGAAACATGCACGATCTTTACCCTTTTCACCATTTCATAGGGGGTAACTCACATGCATCTTCGGCCTATGAAATCACGCGCTTCATCGGATCCTCTGCAACCTACTCACTGGTTAAGCCTACCCTTCTCTGCAAAATTTACCTATTTGCCTCAGGAAGTGTGCTTGTGTGGGGTCCACTTGGTCACTACTCACTCACCTCCTCCATTGCCTTAGGATTCATGCCCATGCGTGGGCCCACTTTGGGCACCCATAGGCACCATCTATCAAAAGCCCAGATGGCTTTGACATATTAGATGTGTGTGTTCTTGGTTATAAATACCAAAAAATTACCCTCCACAGTCAATGTGGGACAATGATGTTTTGCCTGTAGCTGCATTTTGAAGGTTCTCTTTGAGTTTTAATGGTGATTTCGGTCTGAAACTTGAATGCCTTCATCTCCAAACTCCATCCACGCAGAGGTTGCATTTGAAATCTTTTATGCCCCTTCCAAACACCATGGTTGAGCAAGCTTGGGGTTTGCATGCTATCTCCACATGTCACGTGAAAAGGGGGAGGACCTGGCTATGCTTGCAGAACATTTTAACTTCACCCATACCCTATCCATTCTCCACACATTTTCTTGAAGTTTTTACATAGCTCCTTCACCATATTGCACAGGGGATAAGGGGCTTTGTTGTTTGAAAATCAAAATGGCATTTAAATTTGTCACGCTGTACAGATAATATTTTAGAACTTGCTGCCCTTCCTCATCACTCCACATGCATTTTCTTGAAGTTTTAAATTTCTACCTCTTTACCATGCCACGTAGAAGCCTAGAGTGTCCAATGGCATTTGTTTGATTTTTAATGTTTATTTTCTCTTCCACACCAACCATGCACAACAGGGAGATACCACATAGAAGGAAAAAAAATGCATTTGCTATGATTTTTGAACTGTTGTAAATGCTAACAGAAAAATCACGTGGAAACATCCTAGCTCTGTGAGGGAAAAAATGATATCGCTATTGTGTTTGCTGAATGTTCTAATTGTTGTTAATTCTCCATGCCACGCACAGGGGCATTCTATTGCTATATTTTTTAATATCTTACCCTCCACACAAGAAGGCTGAGCTTGAACACTTCAATGCCCCTTTCCAAGCACCACTGCCAGCAGAGAAAGAGAAAGGGGAGGCACGTGAGGAAGAAGTTTGTTTGTAGCATTAACATTGCATCTTCCTGCAGTATTAAAATCAGGATCAAAATCCCTAACCTTAACATTGGCGTCTTATCCAAACAGAATGACATTGTCAATATGGGACAAAATGTATTGTATACTGTTCTCTTTTGGTGGTATCAAGAGATAAGAAGTTCACCATACTGTAGTCATCAATCAGCTCTATCAGTGACCTATTTAATTTTGCAAAGTGTGGAGCCATGTGTTGATTGAGGTCTAACAGCAACAACCTTGTATCTGGATCAAGAAACTTTTCAATCTCTTTCTCATTCTCAACAAGATCCATTTTCATCAGAATATTAACATGAGGCAATTCAAGTTGAATCATTGCTGAAAGAGATGCCATACAACCACTTATGTACTTCGCTATACTCAAGGCCTTCAACAACATCCTTGATGTTAAAATCCTCTAATTTGCCATATTCAAATTTACATTTGGTGTTGGAGTCTATCTACTTTCTCACTGTCCAACTAGTGAATTGCAATCAAGCCAGTATTGATACACATTACCATGAATTTAAGACCATTTTCACCATAAGATAATGCACAGGCATGAGCCAGGTCGGGCCCCGAAGTGGGTCCGACTAAAAAAAAATCATTTTCAAGCAACTGGCCTTCAAAATGCTTTAGGAACCTTACCCATACCTCTGGAAATGATCGGCATCATTTTCGGATCATCAGACTGAATTTTGCAACCTTCAGGCGATTACGCCACATTTTCGCATTTAATTGTGAAGACGTATTTTTCAAGTCAGTCAAAACATCTTTCTGGAGCTCGCCATCTGATAGGTGTGTACTCTGATATACAAGGATGAACTCTACCAAACGGTTTCTCAAAATGAGTGCCGAGCGAAGAGATATTAATTGGCAAAAATGACCAACTGGCTTTGTCGACACTGTGGACCTGACGAAGTCAATGTTCTGGCAACACATGATGCCTTTCTCAAAAATATCAAACGGCCTCCGTAGGCTCTCAAATTTGAAACACAAGTACCTTGAAGTACATATTAAATCTTTGGATTCTTAGTTCAATCACTAGACTGACAAGATGCAAATGACATGCTCACAAAAATGGCTACATTAACTGATATAACAATGGAAGTGCGGATAACTAAAAATTATAGCTAAATGAATCCTTTAGAAAACCGATCAAACAGATTGACAAAGGCTTGAAATTTGAAACGTAGCTCATCATTTATACCAACATTAGCTTAGAACAAACATTATATCATAAAAATCACTGAGGCAACTTTTACATTTGTGTGAAACAGGGCTCCGACTAGCTGTCGAAACAGGGACTAGTCAAACCACACAAACTACAAACGGATTTGACTATGAAAACTGAGCAAACGGATTCGTCAAAACTTGAAATTTTGCAGACTGACTCATATTTATGCATATAATTTAATCCATTTTGAAATTATCCATGACGATCAACAGGGAAAAATATTTAATCGCTCAAAGTAGGCTACTCAATAAAATCTGCATTTGTGCCTAAAATGCACTTTCAGATCACCCCTCAAACTGGGTATCTAGTAAACTTATCCAAACTAAATTCTAAAAGTTGCACATCACTGAATAGGCCAAATGAAAGGTGTAGGACATGAATCCTGAGCCTTACCCTCTGAAAATCAACTGGCTCCATTTACCCCCTCTCTAACTAGGCCATTCAAACTGACTCATTTAGGTACTTTTCTGACATGCGGAGCAAAAATTTGAATTGGGCCTCTAAACTTGACTCAATTTTAAATAGTTCCAACACCTTCAACATTTGCCTCATCCATAAAACTTGTGTACAGTTATTAGCAGAAGCAACATACTCAGCTTCAACAATGGATAAATAAGTACATGACTGTTTCTTGTTGATCCATGAAACCAACTTCTTTCTAAGAAATAAAGCTCCACTGGAAGTACTTTTCCGGTCATCAACATCTCTAGCCCAATCAACATCTATATATGCACATAAAGTAAAGTCATCATCCTTAGGGTACCACAAACCATATTCTGATGTACCTTGTAAATATCTAAAAATCGTTTTCACTGCACTCTCATGATTCTCTCTAGGATCACTCTGAAATCCTGAAACAATACAAACAACATTCATTATGTCAAGCCTAGTTTGAGTAAAATAGAGCAGACCTCCAATCATATATTTGTATCTTGTAGGATTTACCAGTGCAGAAACATCTTTTCTTGTCAATTTCTAACTAGTAACCATAGGAGTACTTACCGGTTTAGAGTCTCCCATACCAAATTTCTTCAACAATTCCTTAGCATACTTAGTTTGACAGATGAAAATACCTTTGTCAGTCTAAGTAATCTATAAGCCTAAGAAAAATTTCATCTCACCAATAATAGACATTTAAAATTCTTTCTCCATATTCTTAGAAAATTCTATGTACAACTTATGTTCACCTCCAAAAATGATGTCATCAACAAATATTTCAATAATTAGTATATCATCATCAATGATCTTATAATATAAATTATTATTAGCATTACCCTTAGTAAAACCAAGCTTCAAAAGATATTTATCCAACCTTGCATACCAAGCTCTAGGTGTTTGTTTCAATCCATATAAAGCTTTCCTTAACCTGCAAACCATGTTTTTATCATCTGATAGTAAAAAACCATCAAGTTGCTCAATATAAACTATCGTATACTAAAATTCATTAAATCAAATGAAATAGGAATGAAAGGGAAATCTCAAATCCCTATCCTAATTGGAATTCAAACAAACAAACAATGGAATAATGCAAAACAAGCAAGAACTAGGAATATAAAGTTTATCAATCAAAATCCCCTATTCCAAGACTGCATATAGCTTCCATTGCTCTTCTCTTCTTTGTGGTATGGTGGCTCTTAGATATTGTGGTGGCAACCTACAATTGACACAAAGATTTGAAGTTCGTGATGGTTGAGAATGGAGATTGAATGCTCAATTTATAGATTATTTGAGAGAATTGATTGAAAGGTGGAACATAATGATCAAGAGGTGGAACTCAGGTGAGCTCACATGTTGATTGATAGTTGAACCACTGAATTGGAGGTGGAATAAAATTGATTGAATAGATTAAATGAGTTAATTGATTGAGAAAAAACTAATTGAAAGATGAAAAAGAATGATTGGGAGAAATAAAGAGGAGGAGGTAGTTAACTAATTGAAAGGTGATTGAGATCTTTATTTAGAAAAAGATAACTAAAAGATAGAAATAGGAATTGAAGAGATAATTGAATTAATTAATTTAGCATGTGCTTGAACTTTGACTTGGATTTCCAATTTAATATTTGCATGAGATTTAATTCAAATATTGAATTATTTTAAATTTAATTTGTTATTTAAATATATTTATAAGAATTAGAAGAATATGAATTTGATTGAAATTAAATGAAATTGGAATTTGGGGATTTGGAATTGAAGAATTAATTAACTAATTAAACAATTTAAAGAAATTTATTTAATTATTTAAAAATGGACTTTAATTAAATAATAATTATTTAAAATAAAAGATTAAAATCATAATTAATTAAATATTTAATATTTAATTAATATTTAGAAGAGGTTAAATGATTAGATGATTAGAGATAGAAATTAAAAAAGAATTTATTTAAATAATAAAGATTATTTAAATTGAAGGATTAATAATCATAATTAATTAAATAATAAATATTTAATTAACATTAGAAAATTATTTAAATGCTTAAATGAAGATAGAATTAAAAATAGGATATTCGTAAGATGATGAAGAAATGTGAATTAGAAGAATAAGATTATCAATGATATATTTTTAGGTGTCTACATTTACCCCTCTTTGAGACAATGCCAGAACGACGTTGTTTCAAAGAAAACAAAAAAATTGCCCTAGTATGCCTTGGTAACGCTTAGCGTGTAATGCCCCCTTGAGATATTGTTGGTGCATTAAAGGTATGAATGATCTCTTGAAAGAAGATAAATGTTAGACGAAAGATGAATAATGATTAATGGATTTTTGATTGAGATAAGTGATGTGAAGATGATATTGACATAGAATATGAGAGAATGAACCTTAGAATGAAGTAGAATAATGTTAGATGATAGAAAATGATTTAGAAAGAGATGATGAGAAAAGAATCAGCAAACTAGCAGTAAGCAAATGAGACGAAATGAGAATGATTGATTCACGAACCTGTGTCATTATTGATTGTGTAATATATATCCATCACTGAGCCTCATTATTGAACAATGCATCTTAATGCATCAGGGTATAAGGAACCAAGATGTAAAGATATCTCATTGAAGAAACAAACATGTACCAGACAAGGAGTGAAACCCTCCATTCTGGGAAACACACTAGGGGTCGAGGTATGTGTGGAATTCACTAGTTGAATGCTCCTATCACATACACCCACTAGAGCAATTTCCCTATAACTTCATCGGTTCACACCACAAACAACAAACAAAAAAAATGATAATGCCCATCGTGGCTCCTCTAGTCACTTGTGGACATCCTTGAGTAACATAGGAACACAATCTATCACCAAACGATAAAAGATAAAGACTAACCCGAACAAAATTCAGCAACTATATTGACCTTGTGCCTTGGTTCTCAGTTGCTTGATGTGATGGTTGATAATGTATGATCTTAGAAAGTTGCGGACCCTATTTAAGACTGACCTATCTGATTTTGAGTGTATCATCTTTTGTTTAAGACAAGATAATGATCACATGGTATGGATATGATACGATTGATAAGACAGTTTGATCAGTTGATTGCAGATGTTTGATTGGATAGTTGTATCCTTTGTTAACTTCATGCAAAGTGTTTGATGGATGTCTGCTAAGGTATTTGATTCTTGCGAGATATTTTATTGTAAGTTTTTTTTATTGATTTATTTTTTATTGTTTTTGGTTGATTTTGCAGATTGATATTTGAATGTTTTTGGTTAATTTTTTTAGGACATTATATGGATGTTTTTGATTGAGTTTTTTAAGACTTTTCTGAATGTTTTTTTGGTTTTTTTATGTTTTCCCAATGTTTGTGGATTTTTTATGTTTTTCACTGTTTTTGGATTTTTTATGTTTTCTCAATGTTTTTGAATTTTTTGTTTTCCCAATGTTTTTGGATTTTTATGTTTTCTCAATGTTTTTGGATTTTGTGGATTATATATGAATTTTTTTGATCGATTTTTCCAGGATCGTATTTGATTTTTAGGGTTTTTTCAGAACTATATGATTTTTAGGATTTTTTTTAGTTATGCCCCCAATGTGCAGACCTGTATGACATAATGATCTGTAGAATGCATGTGGAGACAATGAATTTTTGACATGATCTATATTAATGTAATATGCATTATGAATATGCATTTCCTATTTGATAAAGGATGACTATGTTTGTTTAGCATTTTGTAATACACCAATTGAATTGGAGGTACAAAACATTTAATAGATAAGTAGTCAATCGATCCTTAAGGTCCCTTGGAACATCCAAATTAACACACTTAGTGACTAGGATTTACAAATGGAGACACAGAAAACTCCCCCATTGGTTCTTGAAACTTTGATCTTCTTTTGCCTATGTGTGTGCAAATGAGTTAATTCTTTCTCTTGTGCTCACTAATGATCCTTAGCATCCTATATGACTAGCTACATGGATTATCCTAACTTCAAAAGCATCTCGAATAGAGCCTTGCTGCCAAAAATTTTTTAGAGCTCTGATGAGGTTATAAACTGTAATTTCTCAAATATTTCTCCATTTCTAGTAGGCGTTCATAGCCCTGATGGAGTTACTTGCATGTTCCCATAGTCAAGATTTTTGTCGCACTTTGTATGTGTGATATTTCAATTATATATCATTGCTCATTTGCCTTGAGATGAATATTTGGCATAGCACGTTTTCTTTTTTATTTTCTTGCCTTGACTTGTAAGTAATGAAACCTACTTGGGTGTGATAATTATAGTGGCACTGAAGTAGAATTTTATATTTTTCACTAGTCATATGATCAACTAGGTGTCTCGAATGAATTAGAGATTTTGTTAATGTGTTTGAGATATAAAAAATTGATAGATTTTGGGTAAACAAGTCTCAAATAGTGAAATCACTACCCAATAATAAGTAAAGCGTCGCCACAGGGTAATGTTGAAAATGAATGACCTTAGGACCTCAAAGAATTCATGTTTGAACATCTTAGAAAGGAGATGACCCTTGTTTCTCTTAAATGCAAACAAATGATAAACTTGGATAGTTGCCTTATTTTATTGATGCTACTATATGATAATGCAGAAATTTTGCAAATGGGATGTATCTGAAAAGGAAATTTTGCAGTGCTTTGAATAAAATGATATGCAACGCAGAAAGTAAAACCTAAACTAACCCAACCCTTAGAAATAATATTGTTTAAGGTGCATGCTGTTCATAGGGTCAGGGAGTGGATCTCCCTCCATGGTAGCCAAATTGCATGCTCCATTACCTATAACCCTTGTTATGGTAAAAGGACCTAGCTAGTTAGGTTCAACTTCCCTAGCTTTTGTCATTCCGCTAGGTTCCCGATAGGGAGGAAACCTAGTTTTCCATCAATTTGGTTTCTTTGATGGTTTGCTTCTATCCCTTTTTGGGTTCCAAGTCTACCCCTCTAGGTTTCTAAGGGCTTCCCTACCATTTGTTTGCTTATCTCACCTTCCTCAAGCTCACAAAGTAAGCTTGTTCACTAAATCCTTGTAGGGGTTTAAGACACACACACATTCGCTCTCTTTTTGCAAAACCACCCATCTTGTTTGGTTTAGCAAAAATTTCCCTATGGTTACACAATGTCTCATTTTTAGGCTTGTAGCCTTCTGGATCTTTTCCCAGTTTTCAGCAGTTTCCTTCCCCTGCAAGTTGTCTCCTTCAAATTAGTGATACCTATCTGGACTATCACCAAGCTTGCCTAGGCTCAGTATGCAGAAATGGTGATTGCCATTTCCTGGTCTCTCGCAAATGAAAACCTACTGTACATTTTTGGCTCTGCTTGACAATATCCAAAGATATTGTGGAGTTTCAAGTCAGAGCCATTTGATTATTGCAAATAGGGAACAAAATCTGAAAAGGAAAGCTTTATTTATAGATCTTGAATTTATTTATGGGTTCAAACCAGCAACTTACAGAACAGAGAAATGAAACAATTACATTAACAGCCTACGTGAAATGAACATAGATGAAACTCTAATTGAAAACTAGAAAATGGACTTCTCTATTGCATTTTAGAAAAACAAAATGTGTTCTTCGAGGCAATCGATAAACAACAATCAATGATCCATGATTAACCATTAGCCTCTTACAAATGCCCGTTGGGTCTTTTTATACATACATCCTCTGTTTGGAACTCCTCCTATTGTACGAGATAAATCTCGTTACCAACCGTTTCCATTTGCAACTGCACCAACGGTTTAAAGTTTAACCATTTGCGATAGTCTGCATTCATGAGAAACACAAGACCATCTTCAATGTCCAAGTGTTTACCTTTTGGACTCTGGTTCAAGCGCACACCTACAGTCGGTCTTTACTCCTTTGGCCATTAGTAAGACCACAAATGCATTCCTCCGATCTCCCGATGAACCACTAGATGACTCCTCCAATAGTTGATGGCATCCCGATCATCTGATCTTCCTTGTTCTGCTCGATCTTTATCTCAACTGAACTACTCTCTCTTTTGCCATAGTGTTACTTCCTGGTTTGTTCGCATATCTAGCTGGGCACCACCTGACCTGCCACTGGATCGCCACCTCACCATTTGCTATGTCATGGGGAATAACTAATGAGTATCTTCATCATGTGATATAGCGACAATCGTTTGATCATCCTAGACTTGCTCACCCGTTAACTCACCTGAGCTTCTCTCTTGTCAGGTCCCACCACTTGGTTGCCAAGTCATGGGGAATAAATTTCGTGCATATATCCATTGTGGTATAGCAACTACCATTGATCCACCTTCAACCTGCACATTCGTTAACTTGCCTCTTTTTGCATGTGCTTTGTCACCAAGTCATGAGGATTATCTGGCGATCATCTTTCCATTGCGGTATAGCGACAGTCGTTGGATCATCTGCGATCACTGTCCGAATAAAGGTCAAGTTAATCATCGAGGTAACCTGAAACTGCTCCTTCCGATACTCGATACAACCAGTCCAAACTCTAGTAAACTCATTAGGGTAAGACTTGTCGGTCGGGCGTAGGTCTTTCCGATAAGAGAACTTTTAAAAACTGCAATTAAACAACCATTCAAATGGACTAGAGCTAGTCCTTATGTATTTACATGACCACTAGAAGGTCTCACAAGCCAAAATTGGTTAAGGGCATTTCAACCCTTAGGTGCTCCTACACCATACTCCCCCCAAAACAAAGACGTCAAGTGATTGCACTCGGCAGCAAGGAAAGATCAATTCTTGACTTAACAAAGTCTGATTCAAGGACCCAGGTCGCTTCAAAATCAGGTTTATTCATCCACTTGACCAAATGTTCCAGGTAGAACTGTTGTCTAGTCTTCTTGAGAATGCAAGAATCCAACACTTTCTCAGCCTGAGGCATGGAAGGAGAAAGTAATGGCAGTTCAGCATGTGACTGTTGAACATCTGAAACTCGCACATCCTCCTTGGGAACTTACCCCTTGTAGACAACCAAATCTGCAACATTAAAAATTGGAGACAAAGCAATATTAGATGGCAAATCAATCTTATAGGCATTAGAGCCATACTTGGCTAAAACTTTACAAGGGCCTATTCTCCTCATTTGTAGCTTGTTGGGAACCCCTTTATGAAGTCGAGCCTTGTTCAAATGTACCATCACCAAATCTACAACTAAAAATTGCACATCTCTCCGGGTGGTATCAACTCGGGCTTTAACTTTTTCTGAAGAATCTTGGAGAGCTCACCTAACTTGGTCATGAACCTCCTTCATAGATTGAGAAAGATCATTAGCTTTACCACTTCTATGCAAAATATTACCAAGATCTTGTAATTCCATAACACCTCGTGGATGCATACCATACACTGTCTCAAAAGGACTCTTCCTAGTAGATCTGTTGACACTGTCATTGTAGGCAAGCTCCACCTGGTGAAGAACCTGATCCCAACTCTGTCCATATTCTTTTTTCAAACACCTTAAAAGGTTTCCAAGTGTCCTATTGACCACCTCTATTTGACCATCTATTTGGGGATGATAGGTTGAACCAAAAGACAAGTTAGTTCTCAGTCTTTCCCAAAGAGTTTTCCAAAAATGTCCAAGGAATTTGACATCTCTATCTGAAACAATACTAATCAGCAAACCATGGATTCTTAAAACCTCTTTGAAAAATAAGTGTGCAATGTGACTAGAATCATGGGTAGTTTTACAAGGAACAAAACGTGCCATCTTACTGAATTTGTCAACAACAACAAAAATGCTATCACAGCCAAGCTTTGTTTTGGGTAATCCAACCACAAAATCCATACTTACACATTCCAATGTCCTTGTAGGAATAGGTAATGACTGATAAAGACTAGCATTAGTAGTTGTACCTTTAGCTTTCCGACAAACCATACGCTGCTCAACATAACTTCGTATATCCCTCTGCATTCTAGGCCAATAGTAGAACCTTTGCACAAGCTCCAATGTCTTATTAAGGCCAAAATGACCACTCAAACATCCATTGTGCTTTTCTTGGATCAGATTTTCCCTCATTGATCCTTTGGGAACACACAACTGTCAACCTTTAAACAACAAACCATTCTGCAAAGTAAAGTCAACATATTCACTATGAAGTGATTCTAAAATTCTTGACAACCATTGTAGATGGCTGCAAAATCTTCATCATTGGGGTACAAATCCTTGAAGTAATCAACTCCAATACTCAGAATCTATACTTCTTGCACTGTTAATAGCCTTCTACTCAAAGCATCTGCTACTTTATTACACCATCCTTTCTTATGCTTAATAGAAAAAGTATATGACTGCAAATACTCAACCCATTTAATGTGCCTATGACTCAACTTATCTTGTGAATTCAGAAAACTTAATGCTTGATTATCTGTGTAAACAACAAACTCCTTAGGTAATAAGTAGTGCCTCCACTTCCTAAGAGCTTGGACAAGAGCATACAACTCGAGATCATAGGATGAATACTTCTTCTTGGCATCATTGAGCTTCTCACTAAAGAAAGCTACAGGTCTATTCTCTCAACTCAAAAACAACATCAACTGCTATATTGCTTGCATGACATTCAATTGTGAACAACTTATCAAAACTAGGAAGAATGAGTACTGGTTGTGTAGCTACCTTTTGTTTCAAAATTTCAAACCCTTTGTTAGCTGCATTGGTCCACTAAAACTTAGTCTTAACTCCTCTTTTGATGGTATCTAGCATGGGTGCACAAATCTCACTGAACCCTCTGATAAAATTCCTGTAGAACTGTGCCAAACCATGAAAACTTCTTACTTCACTTGTTGTCTTTGGTGTTCTCCAATTTGTGATGGCTTCCATCTTTGATGTGTCCATCTTCAAATCTCGTCTTGAAACTACAAATCCAAGATAGACAAGTTCCTGCTTCATAAACTCACACTTCTCCAAGTTTATTGTTAGTTGCTCATCATACAATTTTTGCAATATAATACTAAGATGCTCTAGATGTTCTTCTTTAATTCTACTAAAAATCAAGATATCATCTAGGTATACAACAACAAATTTACCAATAAAATATTTTAACACTTCATTCATGAGTCTCATGAATGTACTGGGAGCATTACTAAGACCGAATGGCATAACAAGCCACTCATAAAGCCCTTCATTGGTTTTGAAGGTTGTTTTCCATTCATCACCTTCCTTTATGTTGATTTGGTGGTATCCACTCTTGAGATCAATCTTAGTGAAGTACTTTGCACCTCCCAAGCAATCCATCAAGTATTCAATTCTTGGGATAGGAAATCTATACCTGATAGTGATTCTATTTATGGCTCTTGAATCTGTGCATAGCTTCCATGTTCCTCCTTTCTTGGGTGATAACACTATAGGTACGACACAAGGACTTATGCTCTTTTTTATCAACCCTTGGTCCAACAATTCTTGGACTTGTGTAGCCACTTCCTTGTTCTATTTGAGAGTCATATTATAGGCTACTTTGTTGGGTAATGATGCTCCTAGAATGAAATCAATCTAATGGCTTATGGCTCTAATAGGTGGCAGGGTTGCTAGTGCTCCATCACTTATGATCACTTTGAAATTGTCTAGTATTTGCTGCACTTCATGAGGTATTTGAACCTTCTTTTCTTGCTTTGCTTCCTTGATTTCACTATAAGAGAAAACACCACTCCTTCTCCTTCCTTGAGAGTGTTAATGAACTCCTTTTCACCTACCAGTAATGCATTTTAGGCCTTTAGTTTTCCTGCTCTCTCCTTCTTCACTTAGGGACTGAATATGGTATGTAACTCCATCCTTTTGAAAATAAGAGAAGTTCTTTTCTCCATTGTGAATGGCCTTTCTATCAAATTGCCATGGTCTACCAAGAAGTAGATGGCAAGCATCCATAGGAAGGATTTCATGCAATACTTTATCCTTATAACTACCTATGTTGAACTCAACCCATGTTTGTTCATTCACTACCACATGTTGCTCCCTATTTAGCCAAGTGACCCTATATGGATTACTATGTGGAATTATTTTCAACTTTAGTTTACTTACTGCTTCTTCTAACATAATGTTATCAGTAGACCCTGAGTCTATCACCACTCTACAAACCTTACCAAGGACCTTGCATTTGATTCTAAACAAAGCTCTTCTTTGAGTTCATTCTTCTTTGATTGGTTCCTTAATCAAGTCTCTTCTCTTCATTAAATTTTCTCCATCTTCAAGAGCTAAGCTCACACCTTGTGTCTTGCTGCTTTCTGCATCGTCTTGCACATATGTCACTCTTCTTTCACTTCCTTGAGATGAAGAGGATTTCTCTGGACATCTATAGGCAGGGTGACCCAACTTTTGGTAATTGTAACACTTCATGGTGGAGAAGTAGGACCCTCTTCCTGGTCCACTAGATCTACCTCTTCCTGGGTTGCTAGATGATCCCCTTCCTCTATAGCTGCTCTTGCTATGTGAATCTCCATTTTTCTCTATAAGTTTGGACTCTCCTTGGGACCTTTGATCTATTCCTCTTCCACCAAAACTGCCTCTTTGGCTTCTACCATCTTTTCCTTTGCCTCTTCCTCTATTGCTTTGTTCTTGCTTCTTTTTACTCTTTTCCTCCACCTTCAGTGCTAACTGATAGCACTTATACATAGTGTTAGGACATAACAAACTCAACTCCTCTTGAATATTCCAGCTCAATCCATTCAAGTATCTAGCTACCTTGATGCTCTCATCCTCTACCACCTTGGATCTCAGACACAACTTCTGAAATTCCTCCGTGTAGCTGCTCACATCCAAGTCTCTTTGTCTAAAGTTTTGTCTCCTTTTGTGCAGTTGGATCTCATAATCTTGAGGGATATAGACTTCCCTTAGCTTGGCTACCATTTCGTTCCAACTGGCTATTTGGTTCTTACCCTCTTTTTGTCTTTCTTCTTGGATAAATTTCCACCAAGTCAATGCTGCTCCTCTCAATCTAGACTTAGCTACCTTCACCTTTTGGGCTTCACTAATTCCATCACACTCAAAGTGATTCTCCAATCCTTCAATCCATTCCATAACTACTTCAAGCTCCATTTTCCCATTAAAAAGTGGCACTCCTTCTAGGGATTTTCCTCCTAAGGCTTTAATTGCTTTAAGGAAAGGTTCTTCAAGTAGGACAGAGTTTGGGGCAGGTATCCTATCATCTTCCACTGATTCTTTACCCTTCCCTTCACTAACCTGGATCATTACCATTTCAGTTTTATCCTTGACTGCATCTAGTTTTCTCTCCAATTGTAGAAATCTTTGTTTCAGGAGTCTATTCTCTTCCTCCTGATCTTCTACCTTCTTGGCTAACTTTGCATTGGTCACCATTCTGAGACTATTTTCTCCTACTGATTCAACGCCTTACATCAACTACTTTCTTCCCAAGTATAACCTTGGTTTGATACCAATATGATAGGGAGGCAAGCTAGTTTTCCATCAATTTGGTTTCTTTGATGGTTTTCTTCTATCTCTTTATGGGTTCCAAGTCTACCCCTCTAGGCTTCTAAGGGATTCCCTACCCTTTGTTTGCTTATCTCACCTTCCTCAAGCTCACAAAGTAAGCTTATTCAATAAATCCTTGCAGGGGTTTAGGACACACACACATTCGCTCTCTTTTTGCAAAACCACCCATCTTGTTTGGTTTAGCAAACTTTTCCCTATGGTTACACAATGTCTCATTTTGAGGCTTGTAGCCTTCTGGATCTTTTCCCATTTCTCAGTAGTTTCCTTCCCCTACAAGTTATCTCCTTCAAATTACTGATACCTAGCCGGACTATCACCAAGCTCTCCTAGGCTTAGTATGCAGAAATGGTGATTGCCATTTCTTGGTCTCTCTCAAATGAAAACCTACTATACATTTCTGGCTCTACTTGACAATCTCCAAAGATCTTGTGGAGTTTCAAGTCAGAGCCATTTGATTATTGCAAACAGGGAACAAAAACTGAAAAAGGAAAGCTTTATTTACAGATCCTGAATTTATTCATGGGTTCAAACTAGCAACTCATAGAACAGAGAAATGAAACAATTACATTAACAACTTACATGAAACGAACAAAAATGAAACTCTAATTGAAAACCAGAAAATAGACTTCTTTAATGCATTTCAGAAAAACAAAATGTGTTCTCCAAGGCAATCGATAAACAATGATCAATGATCCATGATCAAAGATCCGCGATTAACCATTAGCCTCTTACAAATGCCCGTTGGATCTTTTTATACATACATCCTCTATTTGGAACTCCTCCTATTGGATGAGATAAATCTCATTACCAACTGTTTCCATTTGCAACTGCACCAACGGGTTGAAATTTAACTGTCTGCGATAGTCTGCATTCATGAGAAATACAATATCCCACATGCACCAAGAAGTCGGGTTGGTTCATATTCATAAACACTGACAAGACCATCTTCAGTGTCCAAGTGTTTACCTTTTGGACTCTGCTTTGAGTGCACACCCGCAGTCGGTCTCTACTCCTTCGACCATTGGTAAGACCACAAATGCATTGCTCTGATCTCCTGATGAACCGGTAGATGACTCCTTCGATAGCCTATGACATCCTAATCATCCGATCTTCCTTGATTTGCTCGATCTTTATCTCAACTGAACTACTCTCTCTTTTTCCACGGTGTTACTATTGTCACTGAGGATTGCACCCATGATGCTAAGTTCAAAAACAAGCAATCCTCTGAAACATGGAAACACCTTTGAACTCGTGGGTTGTTCAAAGTGAAGGTGAATCTCTAGAGATCAGGTCAGCTTCCTGTTTGGTGAATCTCTTGTAAAGACTTTTGATAAGAAAAGGGATATAAAAGGATAGAAAGCTTGCATGTAATAAAAAAATCTATTCTAGTGAAGGTGATGCACCAAATATCTTATCTGAGGTCTGTAACCTGCTTAACTCACAAAACCTTCAACAAATAACTTTGATTTCTTCACAACTCAATTGAACATGTAGATGCATAAACATTTCCTAGAAACGGGTGAATTTAATGCATGCACGAAGGAAAACAACAAGTTTTCACAACTTCAAGCAATTAAAATCAACTAACACAAACTAGAACCTACAACTAACACGTATCTCCTTGCATCACAAATTGACTGAATTAGATAAATTAGAGGATAAAAATCATGGGAAATTATCAAACCATTCATTCACTAGATAATACAAGAAGTGCCAAGAAGGAAATCTGTTGCTATATTACTGAAAAATAAAGGAGTGCTGCTGTTACAAAACTCAAATACTGTTGAGGTACAATACTTTTTTACAAAAATGTGTATGCAAAAAAAAAGATCCAGCAGGAAAAAAGGAGAGAAGGAATATATAGAAATCATGATGAATCCCATTCAAAAAGGTTGCATGAGAAAATCCTTGGGCAAATCTGCTCCAAAAATGGCATAAAAACTCATGCATAATACTGTAAAATAATAATCTTTAATGCTCAAAAGGATTGCCACTGATCCTGCATGAAGAGAAACCCTCATTACTGAATATGGAATTGTCAGTCTCACCCTGAATAGCTCCATTGAAAAAAATGAACCTCATGTTTAAAAATCTGCATGTCTAAATGCAAAAAATAGCTATCCCCATGTGAAAGTTGCATGATGAACTGAACTGTAACTGTATGGAAATGAAATCCCACTAAAAAAATCTGATGCATTCCCTCGCAGCTTCTCTTTGTGTTGAAACCTCTATTAAAAATGGTTTTGGAAATGATATCCTTGTTTAGCGATCTTTCCAACGGTATGTAACACTTGCATATTCAGACAATCAGTAAGATTCTGCATTAATCTTTCATGCAGAAATTCATCTCCTTGCTTGGTGGGCTTTTCACCTTTCAAACAACTAGTTCTGAGTCCACCGTGCAATTTTTTATTATTGCCAACCACTAGATTGCCTGCATTGACCATGGCCGCTTGCATTAACTTTTTGCTTAATTGCTAGTGGGCCCCACCATTTGTCACCAAATCTGCATGATTATCCATTGAGCAGTTTCCCACTGCGGTATGGCGACCACCATCTGATCTGTCGGGAACCTGCTTGTTTTTTACCTCTACTTGTTTGCTTTTATCTCTCTTGTTGCTCTCTTCATCCTGGGCCCACGGGAATGAGCGACAATAATGAACTTTGAACCATTGAACCCCTTTGAACCGTTGAACCACTTTGAACCAGTTCAAAGTTCAAGTTCAAAGTTGACTTAAAAAATATAGACATCCTCTCATCTATAGACTTTTGCCACATGTCAGCCACTGGTTCGCTTATGAGATCTGCTTCTCACCACTTGGACCACCATCTGGACTTGGTCCACCTTGTCGCTAAGTACTCTCTATCCCATGGCACATCCTCATTCATTCTAAGCCCACCTAGATGACCACCTCTACTTCCATGTCATCAGTTGCCAAGTCGCAGGGGATAATCAGTGAGCATTTTCATCATGTGGTATAGCGATGGCCCTTAGATCTTTCAGAATACCATTGATCTTCTCTTAATTTGCTCCACCTTTAACCTCGTTTGATCTTCTCTCTTGTGTCGTGTGTCAACATGTGTCACCCCCTGATTGGCTCCAAAGATTCACCTAGGCACCACTTGTTTGTCGGGCCTGCCATGCGTCTTGCTCTGTTGGATATCCTTCTTTCGGCCAAACTACTCCCTCGGCGAGTCATTTACTAGTCTCATCGAACTTTTAGTTTCATCGATATTATTCTTTCGACAAAACTGCTTTTGATTTCTTTGATATACCCTATGTCGATGGAACTGAGCCTTCAGTGAAACTTTTTCAGGATTCATCGCAGCCAAGGTCTGCTCGATGTCGATGGAACTGAGCTTTCGATGAAACCTTTTCAGGACTCATCGCGACCAAGGTCTTCTCGATGTCAATCATCCATGCCATGTCACTAGCCACTAGACCACCACCTATCTTTGGTCTTATACTCTCTATTTCGCCATGTCATTTGTCACCAAGTTGTGATGATATCCCAATGTGTAGCTTTCCATTGTGCCTTAGCGACCACTGTCTGATCTTTTTGCCTAGCTGTTGGATGTGATCAATCTACTCGATCTTTACTCTTGGCCTTTTTGAGTCTAACACAAAATTTGGGTCGCCTTAAGATGCACGCGCATGCGAGGTCCACTGGGCGACGAGCCTCTTCTTGCCAAAAGCCCATAAGCTTTGACACTATAGTTATATGTGACCTTATATTTAAATGTGATAAACTCCCTCCACAAGGCCAATGTGGGATAAAAGGTCATCCTGCCTGGTGACTGAAACCACTTGGAAACTCTAAGGCCTTTTCAAACCTTCTTTGGCGCCTAAGTAAAAACTTTACACAGGCTGATTCCATTTGCTCTGAGTTTCTTTTGGCCTTACATCAGCCACGCCATTTCATCTACAATGGAGCATAGATGTCTCTGTGATCTACAACATGTTGAGGTCAACCCTCATGGGAGCCACATTTTAACCCACATGGTGTCTTACTTTCCTGTATCTGCACATGAAGAAAAAAAGTTAGAGAAAAAAGGTGTATTTCTGATTTCTTGCTCATGATTTGGACCTTTTCAAAATGAATGCAAGGCTTCATTAGGGCACCAAATTTGGCATGTACAAAATTTTGGTAACAGTTACTTTCTGGTTTGTCTGCGCATCCAGCTGCATGCCACTTGAACTGCCACTGGACTGCCACCTCACTAGTCGCTATGTCGTGGGGAATAACTAGCGAGTATCTTCATCACGTAGTATAGCAACAATTATTTGATCATCCCGAACTTGCTCACCTGTTAACTTGCCTAATCATCTCTCTTGTCGAGTCCCACCACTTGGTCACCAAGTTGCAAGGAATAACTTTCATGCATCTCTCCATTGTGGTATAGCGACTGTCATTGATCTACCTTCAACCTGCACGGTCATTAACTCGCCTCTTTTTGCACGTGCTTTGTCACCAAGTCATGAGGATTATTTGGCAATCATCTTCCCATCGTGGTATAGCAACAACCATTGGATCATCCGCGATCACCATCTGAATACAGGTCAAGTTAATCATCAGGGTAACATGAAATTGCTCCTTCTGATACCCGATACAACCACATGAAACTCTGGCGAACTCATCGGAGTAAGACTTTCTGATAATAGAAATTTTTAAAACTACAATTAAACAACCATACAAATGGACTAGAACCAGTCCTTATGTATTTACATGACCACTGGAAGGTCTCACAAGCCAAAATTGGTTAAGGGCATTTCAACCCTTAGGTGTTCCTACACTAGTTCCTTTGGTTCTCCTTAAGAACTAGATCTCCTAATTCAAAATTCCTTGGGTGTACTCATTTATTGTAATTCCTTCTTAATGTATTTTGGTAACCTTACAAATGATTTAAAGTAGTTTGTCTCTTTTCATCGAGCGTTTCAAGCTCTTGTAATCTTGCAACCTGATAGTCTTCCTCTGATATGATGTTTTTCAAGGACACTCTTAAGATGGTAGTTCTATTTCAATAGGTAGTATCACTTTTGTTCCATATACTAATGAATATGGTGCTTGTCTTGTAGGGGTGCGTACTCCTATTCTATAAGCCAAAAGAGCGGGATCTAACTAGAGATGTTAGTCTCGTCCTGCATCAGCGACAACTTTCTTTAGGATCTTTAATATTGTCTTGTTTATTGCATCTGCTTGTCCATTGCTTTGCAAATAATATGGTGTTGCAAATCTCTATTGTATTTGAAATTTTTCACACAATTCTCTCATTTCTTGATTTTTGAATGGACGTCCATTATCTGTGACTATGCACATTGGAATGCCATACCAACAGATAATGTAATTAAGCATAAACTTTGATATTTTCTTACCAGTGGTGTATGTAAGGGGAATTTCCTTGACCCATTTAGTAAAATACTCAAGCTGTTAAGATGAATTTGTGCCCATTCGAAGAAGTAGGATTGGCTTTACCAACTAGATCTAACCCACATTGTGAAAATGGCCATGGTGATGTAATAGGTTGAAGATCTTATGTCAGTGCATGAATGAGGTCTTCATGCATTTGACATTGTTTACATTTTTGTACATATTTATTGGCATCCTTTTCCATAGTTGGCCAATAGTATCTAGTTCTTAATAATTTCTTTGATAGTGGTAGGCCACTTTGATGTGCCTTACAAATTCCATCATGCACCTCCTTTAGGGAAAGTTGTGCTTCTTCTTCATTAAGACATCGAAGAAGGGTTCCATCAAATCCCTTTCTATACAGTGTGTCAACAATAATAGTGTGTCTGGATGCCTACCAAATAAGAGTTTTCTTTTGATTTCTAGACAAATCAGAAGACATATACTGAGTATGTAAGTATGTGTATATCTCATTATACCATGGGGATTCCGGACCCACAATTGTACATACATATTCTGATGAGGGAATCTCATATGCCAGTATCATCAATTGTTCTTCAATAAACTCAAATTGAGTTTCATTATTAGGCATATTTAGAAGAGATCCCATTGTAGCCATGGCGTCGGTTGCCTTGTTTTGCATCCTTGGAATCTGTTCAAAAGTGATGTTACTGAAATGTTCTTTGTAATCTTCTACCATTTGTTTATAAGGCAACAATTTATCATCTTTTGTGTTATAGTCTAATAACTCAATGATACTAACCCGGTACTGATAGGGGGGGGTGAATCAGTACAGACAAAAATTCAGTCCTAAACCGGTCTGACAATAGACACTTCAAATGACTAGCAAACAGTGACACCGGTTTGAAACAGAGTGCAACCGGTAAAGCTAAGAATGACTGAGACAAGCATTAACTAGTTACTCACTTAGCTTTTCACTCAACTCAAGACTACACTACCATTTCACCCTTATGCATAAACAGGTAATCTATCATCAGATCATAATAATAGCTAGTTCAACATGTTTTATTGACAGGCATAAAACACAGGAACCATCATATGCTTGACAGACAATAGCAAAGCATCACAAGATAAAAGCATCACACATGACACACATATTTTTCACATGGAAACCCAACTAGGAAAAACCACAGTGCTGATGAATACCCACAAGCTGTTTTTGAACTCTTTAGAAGTTTGCTCTGTTAGGAGCCTTGTCCGGTTAGAGACATTACAATAGGTTCTTCTAGGAACCAATCCTGTTAGAGATCACCCGATTAAGGGTTAAACCTTGTTAAAGGTTACCTTGTTAGAGGATTTCAAGAACTCAATAGCTAAAGGATTTCAAACCCAATAGCTTTGAATTACCCTGTTAAAGGATTTACAGCAAGCCAGTTAAGGCTATCTTGTTAAGGGATTTTCTGACTGTTGAGGTGGTTAGAGATCAACAGGTATTACAATGATCTGGTAACAACACTAAATGCCAATGCAGATCTGCTTAAGCTCCTCTTCACCTTCTGCACTTACACTCTGTAGGTATCACTTCTTTCCTTTTGGTCTAGCAAGAATCACGTATCCCTTCTCTTGGATACACACACAACTTTTGCCAACAACCTTAGAAAGAGACACAACATCGACCTTATAGGAAAATAGATAGGTCAGTAGCATAAACCCTAAACCCCAAACCTGTTAGGTTAAGGAATTCAAATGGTTCAATCCTAACCATTGAGCACACTATATTAAATGCAGCAGTTCTTGATCCAATCTCAAGACATTCTCCATTGTCCATTTCTACTGATTTTATGGCGGCTGATAACCCATCACATGTTTCACCATTTTACAGAATTCTCACATTCTTGAGGTAGATAGGAACAATCTCCTTCATGAAAGATCCTTCATGCACACAAGGCTTATGTGGCAACATGATCTATTCTTTGTTATAATGCTAACTCATCATACAAAGTCACCGGTTGAGCCACACAGGCTTGAAGCACTTAAACCGAAAACCCTGAAGTTGAGACTACCAACCGGTAGTCATACAACACTTCCATGTGCCAGTTCCCATAACCATATGCTGGTTCACCTTGAATAAGCACAACACTTCACTTTGTCACAAATGTCGGTTCATAGTGTTATACCAGTTCTCTCATATGTCGGTTCTCACTTCTTCAACATATTGACATCAATGACAACATACAATGTCATTATGTCCTCATACCGGTTCACATAATGCCAACAATCTCCCCCTTTGGCATTGATGGCAATATACAAAGATATCTCTCTGCTTCACATCTTCTCCCCCAATTTATGTAGATATCTTCTCCGCTTCACATCTTCTCCCCCTTTGACAATAATGCCAAAGTGGAGGCACAAGCTTCCCTATTCAATTATGCTACTCCCCCTGAGGAGTAGCATCCTTCAACACATCAATCCAAAATAAATTTGACTATGCAATACCTGACTAATGTGGAGCATATGCTTTTAGTTTACCTCCTGAAGAGGCAACACCACTAACTCACCTCTTAAGTACATAAATGTAGTCTTTGGGAGAGGCTTGGTGAATATGTCTGCTAACTACTCCTTACTAGAAACATGTTCCAGTGCAATCTCTTTGTTCTGAACCTTTTCCCTTAAGAAATGATACTTAAGCTCAAAGTGCTTGGTTCTAGAATGTAAAAACGGATTCTTGGAGATATTAATTGCACTAGTATTGTCACAAAATATACTTACTAGTTCAGATACAGGAACTTTGAAGCCATTTAATACATGCTTCATCCAAATTGTTTGAGTGCAGTTCATGAAAGCTGCAACATACTTTGCTTCCACTGTAGACTGAGAGATACAACTCTGCTTCTTACTCATCCAGGAGACCAGTCTACCATCGAGAAAGAATGCACCACCTGTTGTGCTTTTTCGGTCATCTATATTGCCTACCCAATTAGCATCTATGTATACTTTCAAGTTGAAATCCTTGCTATAAAGATATCACAATCCATAGTCAATAGTTCCCTTTAGATACCTAAGAATCTGCTTGACTGCAACCAAGTGAGATTCTCTTGGGCTTTTCTAGAATCTTGCAGTAATGCCAACTACATGTGCAATATCCGGTCTGCTATGCACTACATAATGCAACTTACCAATCATTGATCGGTATTCCTTCTCATCAACCAATTCTGAGTCATCTTATTTAGATAGTTTACAATCGGTCACCATCAGAGTACCAACCGGTTTGCTATCTTCCATGCCAAAGGTCTTCAACACCTCTTTGACATACTTGGACTGTGTGATAAAGATTTCATCCTTCATCTGCTGGATCTATAGTCCAATTAAGAATTTAATCTCCCCTATGAGTGACATTTCAAACTCTTTCTTCATCTCATCTACAAACTCATGACTCATCTTGTCATCTCCATTAAAGATAATGTCATCAAAAAATACCTCACAGATCAGGATCTGATCTCCTTCAGACTTCAAGTAGATATTACTATCTTCACTTGTTCTCTCAAATCCAATCTTCACAAGATAGGAATGTAGATGTTCATACCAGGCTCTAGGTGCTTGATTTAGTCCATATAAGGCTTTATGTAGCCTACATACCATGTTACTATCTTCAGATAGGGAAAACCCATCTGGTTTCTCAATATACACCTCTTCTTCAAGTACACCATTTAGGAATGCAAATTTTACATCCATTTGATATAATTTGAAACCTTTAAAAGCTGCATATGCAAGAAGCATACAGACTCCTTCCAATCTGGCTATAGGAGCAAAGGTTTCTCCATAGTCTTCTCCTTCTTCTTGAGCATATCCTTTGCACACTAATCTGGCTTTGTTCCTAATCACTATACCATCCTCATTCAGCTTATTTCTAGAAACCCATTTAGTACCAATGACATTTTTATGCTCCAGTCTAGGTACCAAAGACCATGTACCATTTTTATCTATCTAGTCAAGTTCCTCTTCCATTGCCTTGATCCAGTCTTCATCCTTATGTGCCTCTTTGAATGATTTAGGCTCAAATTTAGAGATCATACAAGAGTTTTCTCTGACCTTTCTTCTTGTAAGGATTCCTGCATCCTTATCTCATATGATCTGCTTAGGATCATGATTCAGCTTGACATACTGAGGAATGGTCTTGATAGATTCCTCTTGCTTTTCTTCTTCATCCTCATCTCCATCAGCATCAACATCTACATTTGCCAGTGTAGGAACATTGTTACTGGTACTCGGTTGGCTATCAATCGGTTCCCAGAAGGTTGCAACTGATTCAATTACCTCTTGCTCACTGTCAGTTTCCTCAATTTTCTCAGAGGTTTCATCAACTCTTACATTGATGCTTTCCATAATTCTCCGAGTCCTATTGTTGAAACACTTGAGAGCTTTTCTCTTGGTGGAATATCCTAGGAATATTTCCTCATCACATTTCACATCAAATTTTCTCTAGTGTTCACTCCTCTTAATGTAAGATTTGCTACCAAACACTCTAAAGTAGCTGACCACAGGTGTCTTACCAGTCCAATACTCATAAGGAGTTTTATCCTTACCTTTCTTGATGAGTACCCAGTTAATTGTGTAGACTACAGTTCTCACCGCTTCTCTCCAAAAGGTGTGAGCTACCTTTCCTTGAATCAACATGGTTCTAGTTGCTTCAACCACAGTCTGGTTATTCCTCTCTGCTAGGCCATTCTATTGTGGAGTCCGGGGGGCAGACAATTGCCTCTTGATGCCATGTTCTTCACAGTACTTGTTGAATTCATCGGAAGTGAATTCCCCTCCTTGATCAGTTCTCAGGCACTTGATCCTTTTATCGCTTTCCTTTTCCACTAATGCTCTGAAATCTTTGAACTTTACAAAGGCTTTAGACTTGTCTTTCAAGAATGTGACCCACATCATTCTTGAGCAGTCATCAGTGAGAATCATGAAGTACCTATCACCCTGCACACTTCTAGTTTCCATAGGACCACACAAATCAGTATGCACAAGATCAAGCAAGTTGTCCACAGTGAAAGATTTACCTTTAAAGGGTGAGGAAGACATTTTCCCCAATTGACACTCTCTGCACAAGGTATTATCCAGTTTGCTTAGCACCGACAACCCTCTAACTGCCTTGATCTTACTAGCCTTCACAATGTTATCAAAGTTTACATGGCAGAGTCTTCTATGCCATATCCAACTATCATCAAATTTAGCCATAAGACATGTACTTATATTTGAATTCAGATGAAATAGGTTACCTTTGGTCTGCATGTCGGTGGCCACCAATTCACCATTCTTTCTTTTGATTCTGCAAACTCCATTCTTGAATTCCAGAGTGAGGCCACTGTCATTCAACTGGGCAACACTCAGAAGGTTGTGTCTGAGACCATCAACCCAATACACATTGTCAGCACTACTCTTTCCATTTAGAGAGATGGACCCTCTGCCTTTGACCATGCATGGTGCATCATTTCCAAAGCGAACCACACCACCATCATACTCCTCCAAGGATAGAAGCTTGCTCAGGTCACTAGTCATATGGTGAGAACAACCACTGTCAATGATCCACTCATTGGAATTATCAAACTGGGAGACAAGAGCCTTCTTATCTGACACATCTTCCTTGACAGCAACAAACACAATATCTTCATTTTCTTCATCCTCTGATTCTTCATCTATGACACCTTCATCAACTACCACAAAACAGTTTCTCCGGTTTCCTCCTTTGAATTTCTTGAACCTTTCCAGTTTGTCCTTGTTGTCGCCATTAGGATAGTTTACAATAATATGTCCTATCTGGTTACAAGAAAAGCATTTCAAAGGTAGCTTACCTCTGTATTTGTCGGTTCATTTAGGAAGTTTCCTGGAAAGGAGAGCTTCAAATGCAATCAGAATCTCCTCATCATCCATTTCTCTACCCTGTCTTGGTTCACCACTAGTGCTAGCTTCTTTTCCTTTTCTGGATGGTACCACAAAAGCTTTAAAAGCTGATTCAATCTTTTGAACACTGCCATCGAAACTATTTAGCTCATAGGCTATCAACTTCGCAATGGAGTCTAGGGATACCTTAGTCTTGTCTATTGATCTTAGCTCCTGAATAGCAACAACTCTTATTGCATAGACCGGTAATAGGGATCTCAAGACTTTGCTTACCATAGTGGAATCTTCTATTTTACCACTTGCACTCTTGATATCTCCAACAACTGTTTTGATTCTTATTCCATACTATTCAATGGTCTCACCTTCAACCATCCGCATATCTTCAAACTTCCCTCTAAGGCTTTCTTCCTTAGCTTGTTTTACATGCTCATCACCGCCATAGATATTTTCAAGAGTATCCCATACCTCTTTGGGATTTACCTTATCCTGAACATCAATAAACTCAATGTCAGATAAACTATTAATTAGGGCTTCCATGACTTGCCCATTCTCCCGCATCTCTCTCTTTTGGTCATCGAAAAGGGTACTGATAGGAGCAACATAGGCAATCTCAACATAGCTCCAATGTTGAGCACCCATGCTTCTGATGTATATCTTCATTCTGTCTTTCCATATACTAAAATTTTCTTTGTTAAACTTTGGAACTTCCCTCTTCATCATTAGACTGGGATCTTTAAATCAAGCAATTAAGCTTATAGCACAGAGGACCTGGAGGATTCTCTAATACCAATTGATAACTCAATGATACTAACCCAGTACTGAGAGGGGGGGTGAATCAGTACAGACAAAAATTCAGTCCTAAACTAGTCTGACACCAGACATTTCAAATGACTGGCAAACAGTGACACCGGTTTGAAACAGAGTGCAACCGGTAAAGCTAAGAATGACTGAGACAAGCATTAACTAGTTACTCACTTAGCTTTTCACTCAACTCAAGACTACACTACCATTTCACCCTTATGCATAAATAGGTAATCTATCATCAAATCATAATAATAGCTAGTTCAACATGTTGTATTGATAGGCATAAAACACAAAACCATCATATGCTTGACAGACAATAGCAAAGCATCACAAGATAAAAGCATCACACATGACACATATTTTTCACATGGAAACCCAACTGGGAAAAAACATGGTGGGGATGAATACCCACAAGCTATTTTTGAACTCTTTAGAAGTCTGCTCTATTAGGAGCCTTGTCCGGTTAGAGACATTACAATAGGTTCTACTAGGAACTGATCCTGTTAGAGATCACCTAGTTAAGGGATGGCTACAATACTCGGTTAAGCGTTAAACCCTATTAAAGGTTACCTTGTTAGAGGATTTCAAGAACTCAATAGCTAAAGGATTTTGAACTCAATAGCTTTGAATTACCCTGTTAAAGGATTTACAGCAAGTCAGTTAAGGCTACCCTGTTAAGGGATTTTCCAACTGTTGAGGTGGTTAGAGATCAACAAGTATTACAATGATCTGGTAACAACACTTAATGCCAATGCAGATCCACTTAAGCTCCTCTTCACCTTCTGCACTTACACTCTATAGATATCACTTCTCTCCTTTTGGTCTAGCAAGAATCACGTATCCCTTATCATGGATACACACATAACTTTTGCCAACAACCTCAAAAAGAGACACAACATCAACCTTATAGGAAAATAGATAGGGCAGTAGCATAAACCCTAAACCCCAAACCTGTTAGGTTAAGGAATTCAAATGGTTCAATCCTGACCATTGAGCACACTGTATTAAATCAATAGTTCTTGATCCAATCTCAAGACATTCTCCATCATCCATTTCCACTATTTTATGGTGGCTGATAACCCATCACATGTTATCACCATTTTACAGACTTCTCACATTCCCGAGGTAGATAGGAACAATCTCCTTCATGCAAGATCCTTCACGTGCACAAGGCTTATGTGGCAACACAATCTGTTCTTTGTTATCATGCTAACTCATCACACAAAGTCACCGGTTGAGCCACACAAGCTTGAAGCACTTAAACCAGAAACCCTGAAGTTGAGACTACCAACCGGTAGTCATACAACACTTCCATGTGCTGGTTCCCATAACCATATGTCGGTTCACCTTGAAGAAGAACACCGCTTCACTTTGGCACAAATGTCGGTTCATAGTGCTATATCGGTTCTCTCATATGCCAGTTCTCACTTCTTTAGCATATTGACATCAATGACAACATACAATGTCATTATGTCCTCATACTGGTTCGCATAATGCCAACATAGTCATCATTGACTTGATTTACAATCAGTTGTGAGTCACGTAGACTTGTAATTCTTTCATCCTCCACTGTATAGCGGTACAAAGTCCTATGATGAGAGCTTCATATTCAGCTATATTGTTCGTATAGGGAAAATTTATTCTGAATGACTAAGGGATAGAATCACCTTGAGGGGTGATGAAAAGAATCCCAGCTCTACCTCCATGATTTGTATAGGATTAGTCAAAGTACAATTTCCACATGGTAGATGTTGTCAATGTAAACACAAATTCATCAAGAAAATCTATTAGGAGTGGGTGACTATCTTGCAAGGGAGCCTCTGCTAACTGATTTTCTATAATATGCCCTTTGATTGTCTTTATGTCCACATACTCTATATCAAACTCACTTAAAATCATGACCCACTTAGCCAATCTTCCAATCAATGTTGCTTTGCTTAACAAATATTTGAGTCGATCAAAACGTGCAATGAGTTGTACCTTATGACTCAACATATAATGTCTAAGTTTCTGAGATGCAAAAATCACTACTAGACATGCTCGTTCTATAGGAGTGTAATTAAGCTCATATCCAAGTAGGGTTCTACTTATATAGTAGATTCTTCTTTCTTTTTGTTGATCATCATGCTGCACCAACAAGGCTCCTAAATATGAGGTTGTTTCTGATATATATAGTAATAGGGTCTTTCCTTGAGTAGGTGGAACTAATACTACATTATTCAGAAGATAATCTTGTAAATCTTGAAAAGCTTCTTGGCACTATTCTATCCATTTAAAGGTTGTTAGGATTCCCACAGATACTGAGAGGGGGAGGGGGTGAATCAGTGTTTGATCGATATACAAAATTTCTTATCTTAAAACATGCAGAATATATTGTAATAGTGTACCGGTATGCAAGAAATAATGCAATAAATAGAATTAAAAACATCCACATGAAAAACAAACCATGACACAAGGATTTAACGAGGAAACTTGGTGTGGGAAAAACTTCGGTGGGATTTGTGACCCACAATATCCACTTACTGGCCAATAAGAGAATATTACTTACAATAGGGGCCTGCACATGCAGGAAGGCCAACTACCTAGAGCTCACTACTTAAATGGGAAGTCTCACTGACTTACAATGTGGATTATACAAATCTAGTATCTTGTACTGCTTTACAATAGCATCTATAATGCCTAATTTAGTACTGGTTGCTGCTCTGCTTCTTATATAAACCCTTTACCCTATATTTCGCATAATAGGTCTTCCTTAATATTTTGCATATATTACTTACATAACCTTATTCATTTCTTCCTTACAAAATGTCTACAATGATCTCTTTTATATATAAGAGTCATTTTACAACATGCCAAGTCGGCTTACAAAGTTTTTACAATAATAAACAAAATGTAATATAACAAAATCCTGTCGGCCTCTATGCCGGTATACTTCCTTTCTCTGTGTCGGTGCCGGTGTCCTGAGTGCCGATGTAGAGTCTGATTGTTGATGCTGATGCACTAACTTGCCGGTGTAATGCCTTGTCGGTGCCATAGGATTGTAAGGTTGCCATCAATGACAAAACCTTCAATCACATACAATGTCTCATTGGAGTGTGCATATTGCCAACAATCTCATCTTTTGGCATTGATGGCAACACTCATGAGAAATTTCAAAAGTGTATCCAAAAATGTGAAGTCCAAAAATGTGTGTGCTCCCCCTGAGCATATGATTCCTATGATGTTGAATTTTCTCATTCCAGTACTCCCCCTTTGGCATCAATGACAAAGGTTGTCAAGATGTCAGCAGAGTTTGTAGTTTCAACCTTGTAACTGGGTAGTTACAATTTGAAAGAGATCCGCCAAAATCAAGTTTATACTCTCCATAAACTTTTTACTATCTCTTATTGTTGTCTCTGTTCTTTTAGCTGTATCGGTGAGATGCTGCAAATGCTCTACCGGTGTTTTCTATCCCTGTATTAGTGCCTCAGATACTTCCTTCCGTAATGATGCTAAATAGTCCAATCTTGGACTCAGTTTTAATCTCAGATGTTTTGCCTTATTCACTATTCTCTCCTTTTCTCTTTCAAATTTAAGTAATTCTTCCTCAAAATTTGTTATCTTCTGTTAAAAAACTGATAATGTATCAGGTGAGTTAACAAAATTATCTGCAAGTTTGTTGATTTCATCCTGTACCTTGCTCATCTTCTTATCAATATCTATAGTCAAAAAGTTTGTCTTACAGGTGTCTTTGTACAAAGTTTTGTACTCTTTTAATAAATTACACAGTTCCGGTAGAAGTGTGTCAAAATCTCTAGTACACTTCTTTATCTACTCATCAAAGAATCTTTGTTTTTCAATTTCTACTTTGTCCTTCAATGTCTCTTCCTTTATTTTCTCAATGTTTTCTGTGATATATTTACACAAGGTATCAAGTTGTCCTAAAGAATATTTATTGTCTATATTACACTTAGGAGCAATTACCTTCAAAATTGGTATGGTGTCATCAATTGCCTTATAAGCTTGTGAGCTGCAATTTGTTATTTTTAATTGAATCCAAGAGTACTTCAGTCACATTAGTTGATTTGTAGCCTGATGATGAACCAACATTCTGAGTACTTCCAGTGGAAGTAACCAAGCTTCTATTGACCTCTGGTAGGTCTATTTATGTTTTCATTTCCTTAAGCAATGGTTTTTCTACTTCTCCAGTTGCCGGTGGCACTATTTCCTTATGAACCTGTTCCTGTTCTTGTTGATGTTCCTGTTCGAGAGCCTTTTGCTCTATTTGTTTCTCTGTTTGTTGCATTGTCTTAGTCTAAGTTTGAGTTTCTACCTTTTTCTCTTTATCATCTTCTGGTTTCTCCTGTGTGTTATTAGTTTGCTCAGCTACTGGAGGCTCACTAGCCATGTCAGTCTTATCAGTTGTATCTTTGTCTACCACAATGTTGATCTTTTGAGTATCAACATCCACTGTGTATAAGACTTCAGGATTAGGATTGACATCCTCTACATCCATACTTTCAACTGCCATTTGATCTTTTGTAGCTGTTGTTTTTACTGGTGGAGTAATCAAAGGAGGTGGGGGTAAGTTGTCTTTAACCTTGATACTGGGTGGTCCACCAACTTTACCTTTACCCTTGTCTCTTTCTTTCTGATATACCTTTATAGGTTTGTGGCTCATGTATTCTTCTTGTTTTTCTTTTTCCACTAGGAAAATGTCCCATGCATTTTCTGTCTCCTCAGTCACCTCATTAACTCTTCCAACCATTAAAGCAATGTGTCGGTGTGCAGTAGAAAATACTGACCAGTTGGCTTCAGCAATTAAGTCATCAATTTATTTGGGTGAATTCACTAGATATACAACAAGTAGCTTTTCTATCTTTATTTTCTTGTCAAGTTCTATTACTTCTTGTCTTCTTGCTTCCAATCTCTTAAACGGTTCATCTGGAACTTCATTTACTACTTCCATCAAAAATTTCTTATACATATCCATATGCAATATAACATTGTTTTCTACTTGTTCTTTTTCATTAGCTGTCAGAGTGTCATATATTTTCTCTATATTCTTCAATTTTCCTTCCTTTGTAACTTCATTTAACAGTATATCAAGAGGGGCCAAGTCCTTATTTGTCCTCTTCTTCTTCTTGGGTATCAATTTCTTCTTCTTTGGTGTAGCCTTTCTTACTGGAGATCTCACTGCTTGTTGTTTTTGTCTTGTCCTCCTAGGTGAGGGTGTGGTTGCCGGTGAGGGATCTCTTTTCCTTACAACTCTCTTGAAAGTTGCAGGCATGTCACTCTCCAAAGAAGTGCCTATCGGTGATAGATGAGTCTTAGGTTGTGGAGCTACTAACTCATCCTCTGTTATACCAGTTTGCTTTAACACATCTTCTTTAATAGCCTTTGCCTGTCTGGAACCTCTTCTCACAACTACCTCAACCTTATTCACTCTTTTCTTAGATTGTATTTGGATTTCAATGGTTTCTGCACTACCAAATACTTCTTCCTTAGGTTCTTTAGCGGCTTCCAGAAGTGCTTTAGCATATGTTTCAATTATATGATCATCTATTTCATAGCCCATCTCTGTTACCCAAATAGTCCTAGGGATGACTGCTTCCATCCAGATCTCATCCTTCTTGATTACAAAGCATATTTCATCCTTATATTTGTCAACAATATTTTGTGATAATCTGATTCTTTTCTTCATTTTGACCTTTAGTGCTTGAAAGAAATCATGGATATTGTTTTCCTTATCTTCTCCCATATTGTTGAATAGTTTTGTTAGCTGTTTACCTACCGGTATATCATATCCAAGTTCTTTGTAGCCTATACCAGGAACCTGTTTGGTTATATGTAACATCAGACATACTAACAGATTTCCAAATTTAAAAGTTCCTTTCTTGTCCTTCTTAATCTTGCCTATGTTGTCAATTAGTTCATCCTTCAACCACTCACATACATCAATCTTTGCATTATCTGTGACCATATCTTAAGCACTCTTAATGCATAAACTTGAAACTAAATTGAGTCTATTTGCATGAGTAGCTTTATATCCTAATGTCATGCTGATAAATCTCACATTAATATCTATTACATCATTTACTCTTAAGGACCTTCTATCAGATGTGGCACCAGTTAACTGAGTAACTAGGTCATTGGAAACCTTCTTGTTTTTGTCTGGCCTTTTACCGGTGGTTGGTAACCCTATGACAACTTTCATAGCTTCCTTAGTGATTTTGTGAATTGCATCTAACCAAAAAAATTCACCATGTACCCTGCTTAAGACTATCCTAATCACATCCTTGGGAAATTCAGGAATGCTAAGGATCTCTATAAATCCTAGGGTTTCAATGATCTTGTGTTCATCTTTTACATTGCCGGATTCATCACATATGATAGTTTTAAACATGGTTTTAATCTCTTCATCTCCTAGTTCCTCAATGTTACAATGAATGTAAATTCTGGGGTCTTCAGCATAAACAACTCCCTTAGGAATTTGAGAAAAAGCACCTAAGGTATCATCTTTCTTTGCTATCTCGGGAACTAATTGAAATACGGGCCTAGGTCTTTTTATAACTTCAACAATAGTAGGGTTTGCTAAATATTCAATTGCAGAGGTGGATGCCATGATAAAATACCTTCTACTGCCTTTAGGATGGATGATTGCTTCAAGTATTCTTGCCTCTTGCTCGAAATGCCTTACCTCGAAATCTTCGCGCTCTTCGTAGGTTTGAAATCTTGGTGAATGAAATGGAGCCAAAACCTCAAATTTATAGTGTCTTTTTGCCATCTACCACATTAAATGCATGTCGGTTAAGTATTCACTTAACATTGTCTATCGGTAATAAGTAATTTCCAACTTCTCATCTCTAACCGAGGGAATAATAGCACATGTGTCATTAGATTGCCAAACCCTGAAGGAAAATTTCTTCAAGTAGATGAAGAACTTCTTGCCAGTGGAGCATTGCTCTGTCCTACCGGTGAAGCATTGACTGGTTCTACCGGTGGAGGAGTATTCCCAATATTTAGATCAGCTTTTCTAATCCATTGTTTTGAGAATTCTTGCTTAACCTCTTCAACCTTTTCTTTACCTTTCAAGCTAGAATTTTTTTTGTCTACCGGTGATCCTTTACTTCTACAGAATTTTGCAATATGCCCAATCTTGTTACATGCATAACAAGTTACATTATTCTTCTGAATAGCTTTCCCATAACCTATGCTGGTTTGTGTTCTGCATTGATTAGATAAATGTCCAAATCTTCCACAAACATAACATCTCACATTCATTCTACAATTTTCAGAGTTGTGACCAACTTTGTTGCATTTTGAACATTGACTGGTGGGTGTGTTGATATTCTGATAATTTCTAGATCTACATTCATTTGCTCTATGACCATACTTATTACAGTTAAAGAAATTTCCATTGAATTTATAAGCATTAGGTTGTCTTACCGGTTTGTTGTGATCCTGAGTATTTGCAGTACCAGAGCTTTCACCAACTTCAAAGCCAATTCCAGAAGTGTCACCTTTAGGTTTTTGATTCTTCAGCAAGGTGCCAAGTTCCTCTGAGCTTTTCTTGAATTTTTCTTTATGTTGATTTGCAGTTTCTAGTTCTCTTTCTAAGACCTCTTTCTGTCTCATCAGTTCATTTGAGTCATTCTAAGTGTGCATCAGATCTATCTTCAACATGTCATTTTCATAGCTAAGTCTTGTGTTCTCATTTGCTGCATCACTTAGTCTTCTGGTCAATTCTTCTTCATTTTTCTTCCTATCCTCAATCTCTTTACAAAATCTCATAGTCATATCTTGCATCTCATTCTTTGTTGTCATGTTTTCTAGTTTCAATTTGCTTATCTGATCATTAAGTGATTCCTTTTCATCATTCTCGTTTTACATATTTTCACAAAGTTCTCTTCTCTTATTTCTTGCAACAATAAGATTCTCTTGAAGTGCCTGAATGATATCCTGAGTTGCCCTTAAATCATCTTCTAGTTTGATATTTTTCAATTTCTCTGCATCATAGTCTGAAAGAGCTCCTTCAAGTTGCTTCATCAGATTTTCCATCTTTACCGGTGTCAAGATCTTCCTCAAGCTGTTAGGCTTCTGAAAATAGAGGACCAGGCTCTGATACCAATTGTTAGGATTCCCACAGATACTGAGAGGGGGGAGTGAATCAGTATCTGACTGATGTAAAGAATTTCTTATCTTAAAACATGTAGAATATATTGTAATAGTGTACCGGTATGCAAGAAATAATGCAATAAACAGAATTAAAAACATCCACATGAAAAACACACCATGACAAAAGGATTTAACGAGGAAACTTGGTGTGGGAAAAACTTCGGTGGGATTTGTGACCCACAATATCCACTTACTGGCCAATAAGAGAATATTACTTACAATAGGGGCCTGCACATGCAGGAAGGCCAACTACCTAGAGCTCACTGTTCAAATGGGAAGTCTCACTGACTTACAATGTGGATTATACAAATCCAGTATCTTTTACTACTTTACAATAGCATCTATAATGCCTGATTCAGTACCGATCGCTGCTCTGCTTCTTATATAAACCCTTTACCCTATATTTCGCATAATAGGTCTTCCTTAATATTTCACATATATTACTTACATAACCTTATTCATTTCTTCCTTACAAAATGTCTACAATGATCTCTTTTATATATAAGAGTCATTTTACAACATGCCAAGTCGGCTTACAAAGTTTTTACAATAATAAACAAAATATAACATAACAAAATCCTGTCGGCCTCTGTGCCGGTATACTTCCTTTCTCTATGTTGGTGCCAGTGTCCTGAGTGCTGGTGTAGAGTCTGATCATTGATGTCGGTGCACTAACTTGCTGATGTAATGCCTTGCCAGTACCATAGGATTGTAAGGTTGCCATCAATGACAAAACCTTCAATCACATACAATGTCTCATTGGAGTGTGCATATTACCAACAAAGGTAACTCCTTTTCTGAGTAAAAATTGAAATGGATGACATTTATCTGCTTGTTGTGCTATGAATCTTCTTATGGACTATAGTCTTCCTTGTAACCCTCTTAATTGCTTAAGTGTTGATGGAGGTTGCATATCCATGATTGCTTTGACCTTTGTAGGATCTACTTCAATTCCTCTGTTAGACACAATAAATCCTAAAAGTTTGCCTATTGTTACACCAAACACACTTTTTTGGATTTAACCTGACATTGTACTGCTCTAATCAATCAAATATCTTGGCAAGGAATTCAAGGTGACCTTCTCTTGTCTGTGATTTATCTAGTAGATCATCCACATAGTCTTCCATGATATTGTGGATCTTGTCATGAAATAGTATCGTTATAGCTCTTTGATATGTTGATCCTGCATTCTTAAGACCAAACGGCATGACATTCCAGCAGCATGTTCCCCATGGACAAGTAAATTTTGTCTTATGTTGATCTTCTAGTTATATCCTGAGAAACCATCCATTAATGAAAGCATTTCATTCCCAGCAGTTAAGTGAACTATCATGTCTATGTTGGGTAATGGGAAATCATTCTTAGTACATGCTTTGTTTGGATCTCGAAAGTCTGTACAGATTCTTATACCTCTAGTGGGCTTAGTCATAGGTACCAGATTGGATATCCATTCTGCCTAGTCAATAGGTCAAATGAAGCCCACATCAAGAAGCTTTTGGAGTTCTATTTTGACCAGTAATGCAATATGTGGATGCATCTTTCTTAGCTTTTGTTTGTACGATTTAATTCCTGGTAGCAATGGTAATGATGTAACACCAACTCTAGATCTAGGCCTGGCATATCCACATAGGACCAAATGAAATTGATAGGATGTTGTTTGAAAAACTATATGAATTTGTCCTTTTCTTCTTGGTTCAATGATTTTCCTAAGTGGATATTATGTACACGTTCTCCTTCTGCTATATTGACTTCTTTAGTTTCTTCCATGAGTAATGTTGAATTTTCTTTTTCAATAGGTAGATTATCTAACCCACTCTTGCCATTGCGATCACTTTCATCCATATTTTCTGACATAAAGGCACTTGCCTCTATGCTATTCTATCCAGGTCTACAACAAATCCTACCTTGTGATGACCTTGTGGAAACCCTTCTCTGACACAAAGGAATTCTACAACAGCTTCATCATTCTCAAACCAATCTAGAGTTGGTTTTCCTTCTCGTCCCCAGTCAATCAAATGTTAATGTATAAGGGGTAATTCATTACTCCGTTCTATTGTAATAGATTCTGATAACATGCATACCTGGTTATTTGAGTGACTTGGTATATTTTCATCATCTATAGGCAATTTGTGACCCTGTGTCATGTCTATTTCTTGAGGGCCGGAATCATGATCAGTGTAGTGTCCTAAAATTGTGACACTTGCAATTTCGACTGCAGTTCGGTCTTCACGATGGTGATGCAACACGGAACCTAAATGGAGACCCCGAAACTTGTCCACGACACCAAAAACTGCATTTTCAAGCACCCTGGCCTGAACCTCCTTTGCACCCTGCTGTCCCGGGAGGTGGGACTAGAGCGCCCAGCGCCCTAGTCCTTCAGGACCAGGGCGCCCAGCGCCCTGGTCCCTAGGTCCTATTTTGGGCCCGGTCTCTTTTGGACTTCGGGTCTTTATGTTTGCAAATTGGAAAATTATCTTTCCTGGTCGGCCTAAGGTCGGGAAAATCAGTCTATTAACCCTAATTGGCAAGTATATAAATGACATTTTCCTCTTTCATTCGATATGATGGAAAAGGCATGGAAACTATACTCAATCATTCAAGCATTCAAGCATTCCTTCAAGCAATTGATCATTTCAAGTCTCCATTCAAGGCTAAGTGTTGCATTCAAGACAAGGATTCAACCATTGAAGAGGAGATCACTTACAACATACTACTACAACATACAACATACAACATCTATACCTTCGCACATAAGGATACAAACATCCTTACAACAAGGTATTAGTACTTGTTTTACATTACAGACATTTACATTTACAGCATTGCTCATTTCTTGGTTAATTCCAAAACCGGGGTTTGACCTAAAGGCAAACCCCTAATCCCTAACCCCCCAATCATCTTCACTTTTCTATGTGTAGGTTGCAGGTATGCGGCTGAAATTGAAGATCTGGAATCCTTGTGCAGAGACGAACAGATCCCCCTTCGTTTCGCGGATTTTTCGGAGGACCGTGGCGCTCGGGCGCCATCATCCTGGCAACTTTCGCTCAAATTTGCAGGACAGCGCCGTATCGACATTTTACTGCTAATTCCAGGTCCGCAGCTTCATCCTATATCCCTAACTCAGTTTATAAGCGAATCTTTCTCACTTTCTATGCATTTCTAGCTTAATTCTTCTATGCACATTCTTTACAAAAGAGGGTAGCCTTGCTGTCATAACCCTTGAAACTCATTTAGCATCCAATCTTGCATTGCGTGGGATTGGATCTTGTGGGTTTCAACCCCTCTTTTGAATGTAAAGTCTCCCAAGTGAAAACCATCAACCCTAGCGACCTCCCTTCTCTCTCCTTGGAGTTGGAAGAGGGGAGAGCAACTAGGGTTCGATCGCGATTTTCCGCTTTACATTTTGGTGAACCCGACGTGAACATCCTTTTTGATTATTCATGGTTAGATCTAAAAATTGGATTCCTTGATTACATTTCCATGTTGATCTTTTGCAAAATTTTAGAGGTTAATTGCATAAAAACCCTAAATTTTCTTATTAGTAATTAAGCTTGTGAAATGTCTAAATGTTAATGCTTGTTTCAGATCTACCATTCTATTACAAATTATCAATTCATATCTATGCTTTAATTTTGAAAATTAAGTGGTTAAGTGTCAAAACCCTAATTTTTGAAACCCTCTTGATTCAACCTTTGTCCGACAATTTCACTGATCAAAACATCTCCAAATCAGCTGTAACTTTGGATTCCGCAATAAAATCACAATATCTTTCATCCCTGAAAATTTGGAAAAAAGTTGCGAGGACCGTGTGCACTCCGAGCGCCATCGTCCCCGACATTTTTTCCAAAATTTCGGGAGCTAGATCTTACTGTATTTTCCTGCTAAAATCCAAAATTTTGGCTGATTTTATCAATTATAACACTGTCAAAATTAAAGTCAAAGTTGGTCTAGGGATTGCTTGGATTAACGCTTCTAATCATTCAAAAATCATTGAAATTGAAATTTTGTGTCAAAATTGTGTTCTTACTGTCTTAAATCAGAAAAGTGTGTTTGCATTCATTCGAAATTTCAGTGCTTTATTCAAATTCTTGCAATTTGTGACTTTTGAAATTAAGTGCTTAATTACAACAACTTTAATTTCCGCTTTCAAAATTGAATTTTGCGTGAAATTGAGTCAATTTTTAAATTTCAAAATTTGCATTGCTCTTGACATTCCCTCTAAAATCATAAAATTCAAAATTTCAGTTTCCCTCTCTTTTTCAAAATTCAAATTTTTGCATTTTTCGACAATCTTGGTAGGGTTCAATTTCGAGATTGCAACTTTAATTTGGCCTATCTACAGATCATAAAACCACTCAATTTTTTCAGATTAGCTCTAAAATCATCATAACTTTCATCCCTGCAAATTTTGAAAAAAGTTGCTGGGACCGTGTGCACTCCGAAGCGCCACGGTCCTTGACATTTTTTCTGAAATTTCGGGAGATTGTCCTGATTATATTTAACAGCTTAAATCCAGAAGATTGGCTGATTTTACTGAAAATTGTTACCTCTAAAATCAAAATTTTCTCTCCCTCTCTAGTGCATGAGTTTGACAACAATAAGCCCTACTTACACTATTCCCGTTAGACGAAGCCGTAGAATTAAGTCTTTCCGAGGTTTAATTACCGAGGAGATGGAACCTAATTTGAATAGCCTTTTTAACGAGGACATGGGTAATTCCTCTAATCCTCCTAATGATGAAGAAGCTCTCCATGAGGTTTCTGAAGAACAACTTTCAAAATTGGATAACCAATTTGATGATTTTCGACAATGGATGTCTCAAGAATACCCCGATAGTCAAGCTCTTCCTTTAATTGAGGGTCTAAAACATATGCTTCAAAGTGATAAGAATGGAATTGATATTTTGCGTGGTATTGCACACATTGTGGATTCGAATGTGATGCCTATGAAGAGTTGTGCTGAAAATTTGGGTTATACACAACCTCCTACTCAAGTCAATCATTCTATTCCTTTGATGACTTCTATTGCTAGCGTACCTACCTTTACATCAAACATAATGGCTACTTCTACACAAGACATTCCTCTTGTGATCACCAGTCATGGGGGCAATCCTTCTTCTTCAATTAACCCTCTTCCTTCATTTAATCCGACTTCTTCATTCATTCCTTCAATGAGTGTCCCTATTATATCTCCACAAATGAACATGACGCAAGGGGGCAATTCGTTTAACCATTCCATTCCTCCTTGTAGTGTTCCTCCTATCCAATCATCTGCTATGACTAACTATCATAGAGTCCCACCACCTTACTCTTTACCTTCTTTCAATAACATAACACCTCCATCTCAATCTAACACATCTAATATGAATTCTTCGACTGAAGCGACCATTAACAATCTTGCACAAACTGTCTCTTCTTTACAGCAACAAATTGCCTCTATGAATCAATCTAAGTTTAGTGTGCCCACATTTGATGTTGCGAGCCCACTTTCTCTTGACATTGTTCGAGCTATCCCTCCTAAACATGTTGAAATCCCGCATTTGGAGCTTTATAATGGTAAAGGTGATCCTCTAACACATGTTAAGACTTTTCAAACAATATGTACCGATTTTGCTTATGACCAAAGGTTGCTTGCAAAATTGTTTACTAGAACATTAAGAGACAAAGCCCTACAATGGTATTGCTCGTTGCCTTCTTATTCTATTACTTCTTTCGAACAACTTGCAAATGCTTTCATTCAACAATTTCAAAACAATATTAGTCCTAAAGTTACTTTGATTGATTTAATGCATTGTAAACAAGGTGTTAAAGAGAAAGTGACTGATTTCATTGGTAGATATAAGCATTTGTATGCTCAAATTTCTTTTCCAGTGCCTGACAATGATATTCAAAGAATCTTTATTTCTAATTTACAAAAAGATATTCGAGACAAACTTCTGTTTTCTGAGTTTACTTCTTTCCAACAGTTGTGTGCAACTCTTCACAATTATCAACTGACTGTGAGTCAAATGGAACAATCACATCCTATGGCTCCGAGTGATAAGGGTGATAGCAGTCAACAACCATTTGGAAAGTTTAAACCGAACAGAGATTCCATCAAATTCAATGAAAACATCATCAACAACAATGTGAATGCAGCATCAGGTGTGCCTCCTATTTCTAAATTTTTCAAGAAAGAAAGAAAGTATACTCCTTTGAATGAATCATTTCATAGTATTATGAATAAGTTATTGGAACAAAATGTGCTTACTCTTCCTCCTATAAGGCAAATTGATCCTGCAAAGATTACTTCACCTTATTTTGATAACAAAGCTTTTTGTCAATTTCATCGTCAGCCTGGGCATGATACTGAAAAATGTTTTTCTTTAAAGGGTAAAATTCAAGATTTGATTGATAATAATACTATTTCTGTTTCTGGAGTGAATGATAAAGGCAATACATCTGTAGCTCCTCCTAATCAAAATCTTCAGATTTTCACTGATCCATTACCTTCTCATACCTCTAATGCGATTGAGACTAATGATTCCTCTCTTTCATCTGATGGTCTTGTGTCTATGACTCCGAATGTGATTAACTTTGTAGAGCAGCAAGAAAATCCTAAAGAACCTTCCATCACATTTGATTCCAGTGAAACCATTAGGGCACCTGATGGTCCTTTATACATAGTTGCAAAATTCAAGAATACACCTTGCCGTGGAGTGCTTATTGATCCTTTGTGCATGGTTAATGTTATTACTGAAGAATTTCTTTTTACTTTGCAATTGAATCAAGTGATTTATGACAAAACAGATGTGATTGTGAAACTATTTGATGCATTTTCTTCTCCTGCAATTGGTTCTATTACATTGCCTATTGAGGTCCATAACAAATCCCTTGATGTGAACTTTGCTATTATTCCTTCTTCCGAACAATTTCGTGTGAAGCTTGGCCATCCTTGGCTATCTTCCATGAAAGCTATTGCTTCTCCTATTCACAAGTGTTTGAAATTTCCCCATAATGGTGAAGTTGTTACTGTCAATCATAGTCTCTTTAAACCAGCTGAAAGAACTTCTAGCGTTCCTATTGATTACTTTTGGCCTAAACAATTCCAATCTCTTCCTCCGCGAAGTGATCATCTTTTCAAATCTTATCAAAAGTGGAAAATAGATATGATCCTATCTCTAAGTGAACCTAGAACACCTAAACTTGATATTCCTATCATTCTTGAGAAGGAAGTTCTTCCTTTGAAAGATAAAACTAATGTCTTTCCTCAAGAAGATTCCCAACCCGTTCCCATGGATGTGATTGTGTCTATTCCTAATAAACCTTCTAAGAGTAGACCTATGCCTCCTTGTCATGATGGACTTGGTCTTCTTCCTAAACCAAATATTCCTCCTTTGTATGGAGTAGTCCCTCCTCCTTCTTTTTATAGAGAGAAGAGACCTTCTTCTTCTCCTATTATCCAGCCTAAGAGACCACAACCTAAACACCCAAGTGATAAGGATGAGAACATTCCTCCTCCTCAATCTTCTCCACTTCCTACTAAGACTAGACAAAATCGTTCTGCACGTGAACGCTGATGAAAGCGTCGTCTTAGAGCCCAAGTAGTTGCTTCTCAAACTTTGCAATCTCCAAAAACACCTTCAACAAGCATTATTCCATTTTCTCCAAAATCTCCTAAACATAAGATGCATGATGGTCTTGATCCTGTGCGAATTAAAGACCCTTTTTTTATAAATCTTGATGATGCTATAGATGAAAATGTTATTCATGATGAAAATGTTACTTCTCTTGCTTCTGATAGTGAATATGAACTTGTTGATATTGATAACCATTTATCTAACGAATTTTCTAAAGCACTTATCCTAGCTCCTAGACAAGAACAACGTGGCTTGGAACATGAACATAGCCCTTGTTTGGATCTTGTGATAGCTCCATCTGCTGTGTTGAATGTTCCTCCTCTAGCGTGTTCCCTGCCTTCCCGAAACATTGATCAGCAAGATCGGGGGGTAGATGATGTGCTAGACTAGTTACATTAGCATAGCAGATTCTCTCCTCCTCTCTTGTGTTACTTCTCTTATACGTTATTCTCATTCTTCTATTTGTTGTCCTTAGTGTTGTCTACTTGAGGATGATGCAAAGCATTGAGATCTCTTTTGGTCTCTCTCATGTTGACTCAAAAGACACATGTGTTCCCTTCTTCTAGGTGACCTTCCTTGATTGGGGAATGAAGAACAATTATGCAAGCATACATATGATATATATACATGAATTATCATACAGCATACTGACCTCGAGGAAAGCGAAGTCACCTCGTGCTTTGTGTTTTGTGTCTATTATCCTTGGGTTTATCTCACACTTGGGGGCTAAATCCTTGCGATAACGTGCTCCTTTCCTTTCTCATTTCTTATGTGTATCACTATGTTAAAACAATCACCCCCGTTGAGGCGTGTGCGATCGCTTTAACGTAGGGGGGCATACACCCTGTCTATCCCTTCAGGATACATGAAAATTTCTTGGAGAACTCAACTTTGCCTTGAAAATTTTTGGCATTTCTCTTGCATGACTCATAGTGAGGGAACCTTACTACTGACAGTCATGGTTCTCCCTCGTGATCTTCCCTTTTACTTTGTCAATCGAAGTCGTAAGATCCTTAGTCCACTGGGGGCTTGGTGTGTCTTGCCTCCTTGACGTGGTGAAAGTCTTTCAATATTGTTTCCTTGTACTTTACCGGAAGTATGAGCATACATACTCCCGCTAAAGTGGGGGCTAAATGTAGCGTCCTAAAATTGCGACACTTGCAATTTCGACTGCATTTCGGTCTTCACGATGGTGACGCAACACAGAACCTGAATGGAGACCCCGAAACTTGTCCACGACACCAAAAACTGCATTTTCGAGCACCCTGGCCTGAACCTCCTTTGCACCCTACTGTCCCGGGAGGTGGGACCAGAGCGCCCAGCGCCCTGGTCCTTCAGGACCAGGGCGCCCAGCTCCCTGGTCCCCCAGGACCATGGCGCCCAGCGCCTTGGTCCCTAGGTCCTATTTTGGGCCCGGTCTCTTTTGGACTTCGGGTCTTTATGTTTGCAAATTGGAAAATTATCTTTCCTGGTCGGCCTAAGGTCGGGAAAATCACTCTATTAACCCTAATTGGCAAGTATATAAATGGCATTTTCCTCTTTCATTTGATATGATGGAAAAGGCGTGGAAACTATACTCAAGCATTCAAGCATTCAAGCATTCCTTCAAGCAATTGATCATTTCAAGTCTCCATTCAAGGCTAAGTGTTGCATTCAAGACAAGGATTCAACCATTGAAGAGGAGATCACTTACAACATACTACTACAACATACAACATACAACATCTATACCTTCGCACATAAGGATACAAACATCCTTACAACAAGGTATTAGTACTTGTTTTACATTACAGACATTTACATTTACAGCATTGCTCATTTCTTGGTTAATTCCAAAACCGGGGTTTGACCTAAAGGCAAACCCCTAATCCCTAACCCCCCAATCGTCTTCGCTTTTCTGTGTGTAGGTTGCAGGTACACGGCTGAAATTGAAGATCTGGAATCCTTGTGCAGAGACGAACAGATCCCCCTTCATTTCGCGGATTTTTCGGAGGACCATGGCGCTCGGGCACCATCGTCCCAGCAACTTTCGCTCAAATTTGCAAGACAGTGTCGTATCGACATTTTACTGCTAATTCTAGGTCCGCAGCTTCATCCTATATCCCTAACTCAGTTTATAAGCGAATCTTTCTCACTTTCTATGCATTTCTAGCTTAATTCTTCTATGCACATTCTTTACAAAAGAGGGTAGCCTTGCTGTCATAACCCTTGAAACTCATTTAGCATCCAATCTTGCATTGCGTGGGATTGGATCTTGTGGGTTTCAACCCCTCTTTTGAATGTAAAGTCTCCCAAGTGAAAACCATCAACCCTAGCGACCTCCCTTCTCTCTCCTTGGAGTTGGAAGAGGGGAGAGCAACTAGGGTTCAATCGCAATTTTCCGCTTTACAATCAGATAGGAATTCATATTCATGAGAATCTATCTCTTTCTATGCATGTTTTAGCTTCTAAGGTTGTATCACTTATCTCCTCTTGTTCTTGCACCTAATTTTGTTGTAGATTTGCAGGCCTCCTTTGTATACGGGTCACCCTTCTTAAACTTGGTATAAGTCATTGTAGTCTTTCTTTGTCTGATTCATTGGGTGGAACGTGAGTTGTTTCCCTTGGAAAAAGTATTGATAATAACCAAAGATTAGGCTCATTTATTGGTGCTAAGCCTATGTCTGTTACCATATTTTCTTGTGTGGATGTGTCAGATATTGTATTGTTGGGTGACTCTATGCTAGGTTCTTGTAGATGTTGTCTCATATCTTCACCATCTGATTTTGTACTAGGAGATGTTGGTGTTTTCTTTCTCATCTGAGATGAAGAAGGAAATGCTTGTGTTGACAACTAACTTTGAGATATGTATTTTGATGGTAGCTTTGATATGTTTAGTATATCTAATGTATGTTGTCTTTCTTCTATTATATTTGGTACATATTTATATCTTAACCCTTGATTCTTTTTATTTTCATTTGGTACAATGAGTTCTAATCTTCCTTGCTTTTGCAATCCCAAGCCTATGGTACCATCATACCCATGTTTTTGTAGCATCATGAATTATTTGCCATATTGATCTAAAGGTAACCTGTGTATTGTCATGTCACCTTCTTCTTTGTATATCTAGTGATTGACATCTTCATTTAGAGAATCTTCTTGTAAATCTCCCCACCTAATGAAAGAGAATGAATCTAAGTATTTGACTATTTCTTTTCCTTTGTCTTGTTTCATTACTATGCTTTGAGGCTTCCCAGAAGACCTAGGAGAAAGATATAACTATTTTCCATTTGAGGCACTTGAAATAGAGTATTCCCCACAACCAACATCCTTAATCTACAAAGAAGATGTTGTAGGCGCATTCTTTTGTATTTTTGTGATTGTTAATGACTCCATTTGTGTAGTGAGGGGTGTTTCTTGATTAATAGGTACATGGTTATCTACACTTGCCTTCAAGTGATTACAGTGTTGGAATGGATTTGGATCACCCTTTATGGTGATTTCAATACCATTGTATGGGAATTTAACACATTGATGAAATATTGATAGTACAACTTACATGGTATGAATCTATGGGTGGCCCAACAACATGTTGTACCCTAGTTCTCTGTCCAACACTTGGAAAGTAACCTCTATTGTTATAGGTCCTATTTGCACTGGTAGCATAACTATACCTTTTGAAGGATGCTCTTCATTATCATATGCTTTGATGTTTATTGTTTTTGAAGTATCAATATGAAGCTTAGAATATCCCAATGCCTTGACCAGCTTTAATGTGTAGATGTTGAGACCAACTCCCCCATCTATAAGTACTCTTCTGATTCTTCTCTTATGTAAGTAAGCTTCTAGATGTAGCAGGTCATTATGGAGAAGTCTATCACTAGGAACATCCTATTTTGTGAACATAATATGGGTACCCTGTGCCAAATTCCCCACCATGGATTGGAAGGCATTTTCATTTATATCTCTGTCAACTACTTAATCTTGAAGTGCTTTGTCCAGGATAGCTTTATGAATTGGTGATATACACAATAGTTCAAAAAGTGATATTTGTGCTGGGGTTTTATTGAGTTGGTCAACAACATTATAGGTCCCTACTATTGGTGGTGGGTTTGATGGTACTCCTTGTTAAGTTACTTTAGATCTGCGAGTAACTACTACACAGTCTCTATCTCTGGGAGTTATCATGGTTGTAGCCACTATATCATCTCTTGTGAGGGAACTGTCTGTAACATATGTTGTGTTATCAAGGTTTATTTCATATCCCTCCCTATAGTCATCATGTGCAAGTATGACATCCATAATATGTTCTATAAGTTTATCTTCAAACCATCTTGAATGAAATGGTTCTCCATGCCCCCAGTCCATAAGACAGAGACTCTTGTCTTCATCGTATTTCGGTGCTTCTAAAAGCATGCAAATTTGGTTATCATCATTGTAAGTCTCTTGATATTTCTCATCATTATTGAGTATTTCTTGTGATTCATCATTTACTACCTCTCTTGAGCTAATGGCATGAATAGTATAGTTGTATGAGACTTTTGTGTAGCTAGTTGTATTATCTTGTGTTCTTGATGTAGATACCTTCCCTTTGTCATGTTTGACAAATGGATCTTTAAAGATGGTATGATTCGTGTTTGCTGAAGTTTTGTTGGTGTCAATCATGATGTCACCTTGATCGATCATATCTTGGATTAAGTTTTTCAATTTATAGAAACTTGCATTTTTGTGACCTTTAGTATGATGATATTCACAGAAGTCACTATCATTCCACCATGTAGGTTTGAAAGGACCTGGTTCATAAACTCTTACTTCTGGCAAAGTGATCATGTTTGTCTGTATCAACTTTTTTAACACTGATTCAATAGGTTCCCCTAGAGGTGTGTAATTCCTTTTTGGAGAATTTACCCTTGGAAATTTTGTGTTCATAGTTTGTGCAGCATTTACATTGGTTGATATAGTGTTATTCTCTATGTGTGGACTTAATGATTGACTTGGGCCTTGTAAAGACAAGACCGATTGAGTTTTATTCTCTGTACGGGCATCTACAACACCATCGTTGGTCACATTTTTTTTTTTCGACCAAAATTTAGGTTTATCATTGTTGTTGTTATTGCCATATTTTATGAGACCTTGTTCTACTAGTCTTTTCTCACACTTTAGGGATTTTTCAATGATTTGTTTAAATGTGGTCAAACATTACATTTGTATCGGGTACTTGATTTTAGGGATTAAGTTTTCTATGAATATGTCAACTTGCTCTGTTTTTGGAATAATAGTCTCGCATCTCCTATAGAGAGCTCTCCATCATTGTATGAAGGATGCAAATCTTTCATTCTCATATTGTTTTTCAGCACATAAGTCCATAAAAGTTACTAGGGTTTCAATGTTATGCGAGAAGTTAGCAATGAAATGTTCAGCTAATTCACCCCATGATGTGATAGTGCTGGCAAATGCACACTCCAATGAGAAATTGTAGGTGATTGAAGGTATTGTTATTGATGGCAACCTTACAATCATGTGATACCAATAGGCAGACATAGGCACCAACACCGACAGACTCTACACTGGCATACAGCTCACTGGTACCAAAAAGATTGATCACCAGCACCATGGCCGACAGGAATTTTGTATAAATGTATTTTGTAATTAATTATAAAATCTTTTGTAAGCCAACATGGCAAATTGTAATACGACATATATGTATGAGATCATTGTAGATCATTTAGATATGATAGAATGCGAAGTATGAAAGGAATATAGTAGACCTAATATGCGAATTATTGGATAAGGGTTTTTGTATATTGCAGAGCTTAAACCGGTACTAAATCTAGCATAGCAGATGCTGCTCTGAAGCACTACAAGAGATTGGATTAGTATAATCCATTTTTTGTAATTCAATGTGACTTCTTTTGTAATTGAGCAGTGAGCTCTAGGCACTTGGCCTTCCTACATGTGTAGGCCCCTATTGTAAGCAATAATATTCTCTTATTGGCCAGTAAGTGAATATTGTGGGTCACAAATCCCACTGGGGTTTTTCCCACACCGGGTTTCCTCATTAAAATATTGTGTTATGGTTTTCTTTTCATGTTGTGGTTGTTGTTCTTATTTGCTGCATTATTTTTGGTTTACCGGTACACAGTTTTAATATGTTTTTCATGTTATAAGTCAAGTAAATTATCTATATAGTAAGATACTGATTCACCCCCCCTCTCAGTATCTTTGGGAATCCTAACAATTTCTATCAGAGCCTGGTCCTCTATTTTCAAAAGCCTAATAGCTTGAGGAAGATCTTGACACCGGTAGAAATGGAAAACTTGAGAAAGCAATTGGAAATAGCTCTTTTAGACTATGATGTAGAAAAGGTGAAGAATATCAAACTTGAAGATGATCTGAAGGCTGCTCAGGATATTATTTGAGGACTTCAAGAAAATTTCACTATAGAAAGGAATAAAAGAAGAGAACTTTGTGAAAAGATGCAAAATGAGGAAGATGAAAATGAAACTCTTAATGATCTGGTGAACCAACTGAGACAAGATAACTATACAATGAAGAATGAGATGCAAGATATGACTATGAGATTTTGTAAAGAAATTGAACATATAAAGAAGAATGAAGATGATTTGGCTAGAAGACTAAATGGTGTTCGAAATGAAAACACAAGACTCAATCATGAAAATGATATGTTGAAGATAGACTTGATGCATACACAAAATGACAGAACTCAACTCATAAGACAAAAAGGAATCTTGGAGAATGAAATGACTGCTGCAAATCAACACAAGGAGAATTCAAGAAAAGTTCATAAGAACTTGTTGACATGCTGAAGAGTCAGAAACCTAATGGTGATATAAATGGCCTTGGCTTTGAAGTTGGTGAAAGCTCCGGTACTGCAAACAATCATGATCATAGTAAACCGGTAAGACAACCTAATGCTTACAAATTTAATGGGAAATTCTTTAACTGTAACAAGTATGGTCATAGAGAAAATTAGTGTAGATCTAGAAATTATCAGAACACTAATACACCCACCGGTCAATGTTCTAAATGCAATAAAATTGGTCATAATTCAGAAAATTGCAGAATGAATGTAAGATGTTATGTTTGTGGAAGATTTGGAAACCTATCTAATCAATGCAGAACACATACTAGCATAGGATATGGGAAAGCTATTCATAAAAACAATGTGACTTGTTATTCTTGTAACAAGATTGGACATATTGCAAAATTTTGTAGAAGCAAGACCCCACCGACAAATAATAAAGGTCTTAGTCTGAAGGGTAAAGAAAAGGTTGCGGAGGTAAAGCAAGAATTCTCAAAACAATGGATCAGAAAGTCAGATTAGAATGTTGATGGGAATACTCCTCCACTGGTAGAACAGAGTAACACTCCACCAGCAGGAGACTCTTCATCTAATTGAAGGAAAATCCTTTGGGGGTTTAGCAACAAACTGAAAAATATGCTATCATACTTGACGTTGATGGTGAGAAGTTGAATTACTTCTTTACCGACAGATGAGTTAGGTTGTGACTTAACCAAAAAGCATTAAATGCGGTAGTTAGAGAAAAGAACATTATAAAGCAAGTGTTTTGGCTCTTTTATATTCATCGAGCATTCAAATCTTCGAGAGCGTGAAAATTCTTGAGCGAAGGCATCCTTAGCGAAGAAGAGAAGCAGTTCATCCAAGCACTCATCCCTAAGGTAGATTGAGGTATTTATAAACATGGCATCCTCCTATGTTCCTGAATTTATAGAAAACCCTATTGTAATTGAGGTTATCAAGCACCCTAGACCCGTTTTTAAGCTTGTTCCCAAAATAGCTAAGAAAACTGATAACATAGGTGCATTCTCTCAAATCCTAAAGGAGTAGTATATGTTGAAGATCCTAGAATATAAATACACTATCAAATAGAGGAATTAGGAGATGATGAAACCAAGAAAATGTATAGAACTGTGATTTGTGATGAAAATGGTAATATCAAACCAGAACACAAGGTAGTAGAAACCCTAGGTTTTCTAGATATTCTTAGCATTCCTAATTTTCCTGAAGATGTGATAAGAATAGCCCTAAGTAGAGTCCATGGTGAATTCTTTTGGTTGGATTCAATTCATAAGATCACCAAAGAAGCCATAAAAGCAGTAATAGGGTTACCTTCCACAAGTAGCAGACTTGACAGAACTAAAAGGGTCTCAAATGACACAATGATGGATCTAACCGGTGCAACATTTGACAAAAGGTCTCTAAGGGTAAATGATGTGAAGGAAATCAATATCAGATTTATTAGTATGATTTTAGGTTACAAAGCTACACATGCAAATAGGTTGAACTCAGTATCTAGCCTATGTATTAAAAGTGCATATTGCATGGTTAATGATAATGCTAGAATAGATGTGTGTGAATGGCTCAAAGATTAATTGATAGACAAACTGAAAAATATCAAAGGAGATAAGAAAGGAACCTTTAGATTTGGAAATTTTCTTGTATGTTTAATATTGTAAATTACTAAACAAGTACCCAATATTGGTAGAAAATATTTTGGCTTTGATATATCGGTAGGAAAGCAACTATTGGATCTCTTAAACAACATGGGAGAAAATAGAGAGAAAAACATAAACAAATATTTTCAAGCACTGAAGGCTCGAATGAAGACAAGAATAAGACTATCACAGGCAATTGTAGATAAATATCAGAACGAAATATGCTTTGTAATTAAAAAGGATGAAATCTAGATGGAGGTAGTTGTCCCTAGGACAATTTGGGTAACTGAAATGGGATATGAAACAGATGATAACATTATTGAAACTTATGCAAAAGCCCTCCTTGAAGAACCAAAAGAACCCTCTAAGAAAGTCTTTGGCAATGTTGAAACAATAGAAAATGGTATTCAGTCTAGGAAAAGAGTCAAGAAAGTTGAACAAACAATAAGGAAAGGCACCAGACAAGCAAAAGCACTTAAGGAAGATGTATTGAAGCAAACTGGTATCAAAGAAAGTGAGTTGGAAGGACTTCAACTAGAAACTCATCTTTCACCAGTTGTAACTTCCTCTAAGAGTGATATGCAAGTGGTATTCAAAAGGATAGAAAGGAGAGGAAAACCCTCACCAATACCCTCACCCACTCCTAGAAAAACAAGACAAAAGCAATAGGCAGTAAGGCCTCCAGTTAAGAAGTTAACTCCTAAGAAGAAGAAGAAGGTAAAACAAGATATTTCTCCACTGGATAAACTCCTTAGTGAAATAACAGAAGATGGAAAGTTGAAAAACATTAGCAAACTGTACAACACACTTTCCGCTAATGACAAAGAAATCATAGAAAATAGTGTAATTTTACACTTGGATATATATAAGAAATTTTTAATGGAAATTGTTGATGAAATACCCAATGATTTGTATAGAAGACTAGAAGCTAGAAGGGTAGCCATTGTTGAGCTGGACAAGAAGATAAAAATTGAAAAATTACTTGCAGTGCATCTAGTAAACTCACCTGATGAGATAGACAAATTAATCAGTGAGGCCGACCAGACAATATTTTCAATTGCTCACCGGCATGTAGCACTGATGGCAGGGAGAGTGAATGAGATAATAGAAGAAACTGTAGACCAATGGGATATATTCTTTATTGAAAAAGAGAAACAAGAAGAGCTACTAAGACCTAAGACCATCAGGGTATACCAAAAGGACAAGGATAAGGGGAGAGGTAAGGTAGGTGGACCTCCAAGCCTAAAGATAACTAATAACTTACCCCCACTTCCTTCGGATACTCCACTGGTAGAAACTACAGATAATCAACCGGCTACTGAAAGTATGGAGACTCCTCAAAAGGATACAAATCCGGAATCCAAAATTTTGTACACTATGAATATAGACATACAAGAAGTAAATGTTGTGGTTGACAGAGAAACCACTGAGGATAAAAGGAAAGATGTGGCTAATGAGCCACTGGTTGCAGATGTTGAGGTTGAGGTCAATGACATTGTAAACATACGCACATAAAAACTTACTCAAACAGAGCAACCGGCAAAAGACACCATTGGTAAAACATTAGAAGAATCAGTAGATAAAACTGAAAAACAATTAGGAGAACTGGAAATGGATAGTGCAAAGGTACAAACTAAGAAACTAGAAGTGCATACAGAGACTACATCTGAGAAACCAGTTGTTGAGAGCTTAGAGAAACCTTCTGAGACATAGATGGAGAAACTAGAACAGAAACAGGTTGAGACACAAGTTCAGACTAAGACAGTGTCACTGGCTAAAACTGAAAAGCCTAAACCTTTTCTAATAGAAATGCAAACACAAACTGACCTACCAAAGGTCGAAACAAGCAAGGTTATCACTACAACCACTAGCATGGCTATTGTGAAAACAGTTGGGCAGACATCTGGTACTTCAATAGCAGAATTACGGCCTACAAATGTGACAAAGGTCTTACTGGACTCAATAAAGAAAATCACAGAATGTAATGCACAAGCCTATAAGGCTATCAATGACACAATTATTATTCTCAAATTGGTAGCACCCAAGTGCATTATGGATAATAAATATTCTTTAGGTCAACTAGACACATTGTCTAAATTCATCACCGACAACATTTTGACAGTTAATCAAATAAATGAAGACACATTCAAAGAAGGGATGATTAAGGAGAAAGATAAATTCTTTGAGAAAATAGTGAAGAAGAATAAGGAACAAATAGAAACCTTATTATTGGCACTAGGAAAAACAATTTTGTATTTTAAGAAAATGTACAGGGATATTTGCAAAACCGACATCTTGACACAAGAAATAGATTCGGAGATCAGCAAAACACAAACTGAGATTAACAATATTGCTGACAATCTAATAGGCACATCAGATTCATTTTTGGAAATAGAAAAGAAAATTGCAGATCTTGAAGAGAAAATTGAGAAGTTAGAAAAGGATAAAGAGAGAATAAAGGATAAGGCAAAGAGCTTAAAATGTAAACTTGGTCCTAAACTAGATTACCTCATTTCTTTGAGAAGAAATTTCTGAGGCTCTGGTTCCTGGACTTAAGACACCGGAAGAGAAAATGCACATACTCGCCGGTACAGTTCAAAGAACACAAGAGGCATTACAAGATAGTGAAAGATTCAGTGACAGTTTAAATTTGGTTTTGGTAGATATTTTCCAGATTGTAACCCACCAATTACAAAAATCTAGGTAGGAACCACACTCCACTGAGAGCGAATGACAACCTTTTCCATTGATGTCAAAGGGGTAGTAGTGCGATGAGAAAAATGATCAGAACAGGACATCATCAGCTCAGGGGAGCATACATTTTTGGGCACATAGTTTTGGTAAGACAATTTTGGCAAATTCTTTTTGGACATCATTTTGGACACTTTTGATTTTTCTCATGAGTGTTGCCATCAATGCCAAAGGGGGAGATTGTTGGCAAATGCACACTCCAATGAGAAATTGTAGGTGATTGAAGGTATTGTCATTGATGGCAACCTTACAATCATGTTATACTAGCAGGCAGACACAGGCACCGGCACCGACAGACTCTACACCGGCATACAGTTCATCGGTACCAAAAAAGATTGATCATCGGCACCATGGCCGACAGGACTTTTGTATAAATGTATCTTTGTAATTAATTCTAAAATCTTTTGTAAGCTGACATGGTGGATTGTAAATATGACTCATATATGTATGAGATCATTGTAGATCATTTAGATATGATAGAATGTGAAGTATGAAAGGAATATAGAAAACCTAATATGCAAATTATTGGATAAGGGTTTATGTATATTGCAGAGCTTAAACCGGTACTAAATCTAGCATAGAAGATGCTAATCTGAAGCAGTACAAGACATTGGATTAGTATAATCCATTTTTTGTAAGTCAGTGTGACTTCTTTTGTAATTGAGCAGTGAGCTCTAGGCACTTGGCCTTCCTGCATGTGTAGGCCCCTATTGTAAGCAGTGATATTCTCTTATTGGCCAGTAAGTGAATATTGTGGGTCACAAATCCCACTGAGGTTTTTCTCACACTGGGTTTCCTCATTAAAATATTGTGTTATGGTGTGCTTTTCATGTTGTGGTTGTTATTCTTATTTGTTGCATTATTTTTGGTTTACCGGTAAATAGTTTTAATATGTTTTTCATGTTATAAGTCAAGAAAATTATCTAACTGGTAAGATACTAATTCACCCCCCCCCCTCTCAGTATCTTTCAGAATCCTAACAGATAGTTGGTGGTAGATGTGAAAACCACTCCAAGGCTGAGCCTCCTAGACTTTTAGGAAATAGTCTCATTAGATAAGTGTCTTCATTTGCAACCTCTATACATGTCATAAAAAACTCACTAATGTGATCTCTAGGATCACCTTTCCCTCGATATCTGTCAAATTTTAGTGTTTCAAAATATGGTGGGAAAGGCAACATGTATAATGTGTGATCAAAAGGATAAGGATGTAAGCCCTACATTGTCTAGCTCTTTTTATCATTACCGGTTTTCATAGTTGCCATCTATTGTTGTAGATTATGTACTTGTTGGGACAAAATATCTATTTGAGTTAGGGGTACACTTTGCATATGTATATTTCCCACAAAAGGATTTGTGGTAGTATAACTAGGAGGTTGTTGAAAGGTACTACAATTATAATTCTGTGTGTTATGAATTTCAGTAGGTACTATGAAATAGGCGATATTTGAACCCATGTTTGACTGGGTCGTACTCATTGTATTAGTGGAAGATGGGTTTGTATTCTGATGACTGTATGTAGATCCTATAGAATAGGAAACCAGAGGTTGAGTCACACTTGTTGTATGCAGAACTTGTGTTTGAATAGGTGCTGAGACACTTGAAATTATCGGTATAGCCTGTGTTTGTGTGCTAATGTTTATTGTTGAGGATGATGCACTTGATTGAGAATTTACATTTGAAATGACATTTGTTTGTATAGATGATGTTGGTGAATTCTGAGGAAATCTTGAGGTCATCACTTGCATTTGTGTCATATGTGGTATTTTACTGCTATTTGGACCTAAAGTATTTCCTAATGGTAAGATTATTGTGATATCAAAATCTTCAGGTAATTTGGCCCCATTTTGTAATAACAACGAGAGATATTTGTCTCTATCATTATGTATCAGAGCGTCTAAGATCATAAGGACATGTGGGTCCTGTTGAGCTGACTCAATCTCTTCGCCTGTTAAATTTTGTTGGAGTTCATGTATTGTGGGCATTGCCTGAGAATTTGACTATTGACCATTTGATATGTCCATGTTCCAAGTTGGATTTACTGACAGGTCATTGTTTAGGTCCATTTTACTTTTTGCCTTTTTAGACCTTGTGACAAGCATTTAAGACTTCTATATGAGGATGGTTTAGAACCTAATGCAAGACAACAATAATGCAAAACTCTAGAGCCAAATATAGAATATGCAACACTAGACCAAATTCTCTATTGAGGATTTTGTCGTAATACTTGTTGAGTATTTCGAGATTTTTGCAATGCAAGTTTTTAAAGCTCTTCTCTTAGAAGTTCTGCAATAATTTCTCTATCAATTCTATGGGAAATTTTATACTCTCTAGTTATCTCGTACTCAACTCCTATATAATGAGGTCCATTTCTCTTTAATTGCTAGGCCAAGTTACCTAAACCGTCAATTATTTTTCGTTGACCGCCATTTGGCACTAGATTAGGTTGCTCGAAGGGGAGCAAACCATCACCTGGGAGACCCATTAGGATGCATTCTATGACTTTCTAGGATGATTATGCAAATGATCATGGACTAAGACAGATGTATATGAAATATAATAAGGACTAAATTTAAGGATATATATGAGGAAGATGATAAGGACGTAAATGAGGACTTATGTGAGTTCTAAGGACGTAAATGAGGCTGATAATAAGGATGTAAATGAGGATGATAATAAGGACGTAAATGAGGACTATGAGGACTATGCAAGTTCTAAGGATGGTAATAAGGACATAAATGAGGACTATGCAAGGACTATGCAAGTTCTTAGGATGATAATAAGGACGTAAATGAGGACTATGCAAGGACTATGCAAGTTCTAAGGACAATAATAAGGATGTAAATGAGGACTATGCAAGTTCTAAGGACGATAATAAGGATGGAAATGAGAACTATGAGGACTATGCAAGGACTATGCAAGGACTAAGCATCATAATAAGGACATAAATGAGGACTATAAAAAGACTAAGGATGATAATAAGGGCGTAAATGAGGACCATGAGGACTATGAAAAGACTACCTATAGTCACAAGTATGTAAAATTTTGAGTTTGTAGGATTGTCTGGCGTTTCAAAATGGACTTTGTTTCCAGTAATCTATGTGTAGGAAAAGTTTGTTGTTTTCCAAATCTAAGAACAATTGTTTGAAGATATGTATAGTTGACTGAACTGTGTTCTGAACAACTCGGAGAATTCAGAGATATGTAAGATAGGGCCTAAAATAGCCCAAAACTGACTCAGTACTGGTCTGGTACAATGATACATATAAAATCATAGAAAACAGTCCTAGGCTGGAAAGTGGACACCATTCAATGAGCCCCCTGCAACAAAATACCAAAACAAGATGGATAGATAGAGAGTCTGGAAGCACTGGCTCCACTCCATGACACACACTTCTCGGGCATGCCAATCTCTCGTACCCCAAAGATCTGAAGATCTTATCACCGAGGGATTTTTGTCTCATAATGTAAGTTACATGAGGGGTATCTATGGGGTACGATCTGCACTCCCAGAATCACTGTATGTAGGATTTGAGCTACTAAGTTGGTTCTTATTGTAAAAATTTTGAGGGGTCCCAATCCAACAGTGGATTCTCAGAGAAAGCCACTTAAGACTTTAGTTGAGTTTATTGGTGCAGGGAAGGCCCCCACATACGTCGAATTCACTCAACACTTTAGCCACCTGACCAATATATTTATATAGCAGCTCAAAAAACCCATTCGAGAGTACGAAGGGAGAGATGATATCCCCAACACATCCCAATTTGAAGTACCTTTGTGGGGTGATGAAATCCCCAGTCAAAAATACCCCTCACTACTAAAATAAAAAATTTGGGTGTTGTTATCACCTTCTCCCTTTCTCCCAAGACCCTAAGGTGGGTGGAAAGGTAGTTGATGCAACAGCAGGTCCACACCAAACACAATAAAAAGTTCTTTCCCTTAAGAAAAAATGAAATGTGAGTTATTCTATTGAGCAGTCTGATTCACGTTCATTTTAAAAACCAAATTTAGGTGTGAGATACGCATGTGCATGTCAATTTTAAAACACCAAACTGAAATATGATTGCATGCATGTCAATTTTAACTATTGTTTATTTTAAGCCCAAAACTGAAGTGTGATAACATGCATGCCCATTTTAACTAGGTTTATTTTAAGCCCAAAACTAAAGTGTGAGAGCATGAGTGTTTATGATTTAGTAATAATCCAATCCTATCAGTAAATTCACCACATGCTGCAAACAGATAATCAGTAACCCAATAAAACCCACAGAAAATAGGAAACTGAATTATGAAAAACACAAATGTGTAATGATACCTGATCAATTGTGTGATACTGTATGACCGATTGCATAATTCTGACAGAGCGATTGTGTAATTCTGACAGAGCAATTGCATGATCCTGACAGAGCGATTGCGTGATCCTGACAGAGCAATTGTGTGATACACAGACAGACCAAACAAAAAATAAAAAAGAAAGCTAATTATGATCTAGAACCTGCAAAACAAATTGTGATGCCCTAGCAAGATCTCTCATCATCCATTCTATGTTAGGAAAATCACATTTTACTCTATACGAGAGAACTAGGTTGTTGTACCTGTCGATGGCTAGTTGATCCTTTAGATCTCGTATCTTATTTTATGCCTTTAGGATTTGTTGATAGCATCTGGCTTGTCTTCTTTGTTCCTTTGTCCTCCTTGCACCTAAAATTTTGAATTGTACCTTACGTCCATAAAATGTCATAATTAAGCAGGCAATAAATGTAAACCATATTCAGATTTACTCAATTTTATACATAATTTAACAGAACAGAGAGTAGGAAACAAGAAATAGAAAATAAACAGACATAGAAATAACCCTGATGAATGCGTTAAAGTATATGAGTGAATGGGTGATAGAGTCAAGGATTTTGCGTGATGGGTTCCGCACGAATGTGTGAGCTTGTGTGATCGATTGCATAAGCCTATCTATGCAATTGCATGATTCTGAATTTATTCTACAATCTGTACAAACCTACAAAAAAAATTTAAAATTTTTGTACGATCTACAAAATCACATAGAAGAAAAAGAAGGTTAAATGGCTATTAATTTATGTCGGGTTCACCAAAATGTCGTATGCTAAAATTCATCAAATCAAATCAAATAAGAATGAAAGGGAAATCATGAATCCCTATCCTAATTGGAATTCAAACAAATAGACAATGGAACAATGCAAAACAAGCAAGAAATAGGAATATAAAGTTTATCAATCAAAATCCCCTATTCCAAGACTACATATAGCTTCCATTTCTCTTCTCTTCTTTATGGTATGGTGGCTCTCAGATATTGCACTGGCAACCTACAATTGACACAAAGATTCAAAGTTCATGATTGTTGAGAATGGAGATTGAATGCTCAATTTATAGATTATTGGAGAGAATTTATTGAAAGGTGGAACATAATGATCAAGAGGTGGAACTCAAGTGAGCTCACATGCTGATTGATAGTTGAACTGTTGAATTGGAGGTGGAACATAATTGATTGAATAGATTAAATGAGTTAACTGATTGAGAAAAAGCCGATTGAAGGATGAAAAAGAATGATTGGTATAAATAAAGAGGAGGAGATAGTAACTGATTGAAAGCTTTATTTAGAAAAATTGAACTAAAAGATAGAAATAGGAATTGAAGAGATAATTGAATTAAATAATTTTAGCATGTGCTTGAACTTTGACTTGGATTTCCAATTTAATCTTTGCATGAGATTTACTTGAATTTATTTTCAATTCAATTTTTTATTTGAATATATTTAGAAGAATTAGAAGAATGTGAATTTGAATGAAATTAGAAGAATATGGAATTAAATAAAATTAGAAGAATGTGAAATTAAATGAAATAAGAATTTGGGGATTGGGAATTGAAGAATTAATTAACTATTTAAATAATTTAAAGAAACTATTTAATTATTTAGAAATGGACTTTAATTAAATAATAAATATTATTTAAATTAAAGGATTAAAATCAAAATAATTTAAATAATTAATATTTAATTAATATTTAAAAGAGGGTTAATGATTAGATGATTAGAGATAGAAATTAAAAAAGAATTTATTTAAATAATAAAGATTACTTAAATTCAAGGATTAATTATCATTATTAATTAAATAATAAATATTTAATTAACATTAGAAAATGGTTTGAATGATTAAATGAAGATATAATTAAAAATAGAATATTCGTAAGATGATGAAGAAATATGAATTAGAAGAATAAGATTAATTAACTTAATTAAAGAATTAAAGAATTATAATTAGATGAATAATTAGTACATGATCAATGAGACATTTTTAGGTGTCTACATAAACTTTCTCAAAAAATGCACACTTAACACCCATCTGATAAACCTTGTAGTTCTTGTAAGCAACATAGGCAAGAAATAATCTTACAACTTCAATCCTAGCTACAGGTGCAAAAGTCTCTCCATAATCAATTCCTTCCTTTGAGAATATCCTTTACAAACCAATCTAGCCTTATTTCTTATAACTTGACCATTCTCATTCAATTTATTCCTAAAAACCTATTTAGTTCCAATAACATTCTTATTTTTAGGCCGGGGAACCAAAGTCCATGTATTATTTTTCTCAATCTGATCTAATTCTTCTTCATTAGCTTTCAACCAATATTCATCTTTACATGCCTCAATTATAGATACTGGTTCAGCTTGTGAAATTAAACATACCTCATTAGTTGCCAATCTTCTTCTTGTCATCATTCCATTTTTCTTATCCCCAATGATCTGATCTTCTGAATGATTCAATCTCACATACCTAGGAGTCCTCTGTCTCTTTGTTCCTCTTCCTTGATCTTTAGTTACTGCTGAATTTTATAATACTATCGGAGTAACTGGTTCAACACTCTATTCTGGTAAAGGAGCTACTAGTTTAGATATAATCAATTCCACTCTCGGTTCCTTCTCATAAACTCTGATTTGACTTCTATTTAGCTCATCCACTTTGACATTAGTTGTAATGCCCACAAAAATACCCTAGAGAAATATAGCTAAAAACACACTATTTTAATTTTTTTTTTTTACAATATAACACATAAAATCTCATAAGCAATGCAGCGAGCACACAACAACATTTAAGTATTATGAACATAGAGTAAATCACTCAAGCTATTCAAACAATTACGCAAGCAGAATACAATAAATCATTACTACTAACTCCCTAAGGTATCTCAATGTCATTACTTAATCTACCTACATAAGCAATAAGCCTTTACTTTCTTCTAGATCTAAACCACACAATCTTAATCATTATACACACATAGATACATCATAGGAATACCTAACACTCATGATATGCAATCTACTTAATCTTTCATTTAACATGAGATTCTATCTTTCAATGCACCACTATTTCCTTTTTCACTTAGATTCATTTTATACACCGAGTCCAAATGTTCCTATTACCTTTAACCAACCTTCGACTATGGACATCACCATTTATATATCAAGATTAACCCTTACATTGCATTAACATAATTTCCATTTACAATTAACTTCCACATAATCATTTATGATTCTATGCTTCTAGCATACTTATTACTTCATCATGATTCCTAAAGTACATCAGGCAATACTCACAAACCATTTAATCCATAGCCCATTCAATCTTCATAAAATTTCTTACACTACATCAATTAACCAGCAATCATCTTATTAAAAATTAACAACTACACGAATTCATCTCAACACAAACTAAGGTACAATATCCTAATTCCATAACAACTAATAGCATCCACCAAATGGAGATATAATTCTTAAACTATAACACATGATACATTCTAATCCTTTCCTAAAAGACAAGAACTCGTTTAATCGTCTTCCCATACACTTACTAGTAATTTCCATTAATAAGATTAGCAATTCATTCACTAAGGACATCCATACAATATTTTCATAAGGAACATTCAACTACATCCCAAGCATTATAAGATTTTCAATCCTACCATTAGATCATTAACTACGAAGTATGATACTATAATTTCCAATTCTTTAATCACCAAACATAAACATGTCCTAAGCTATCTTCCAACATTACTCAAACTCATACATCCTATCAAGACATAACATTTCTTCTACTTAAATCATTAGTTAAAGACATCATTTCAAATCTAATACCATTATCATAACATTTACCCGATTTAGTTTTAACATGGTTCATCAAGAATACAAAATACATCATTTAGTTTCGAACAACAATACTTATCCACATCTCATGCATCCATTTCATTTAATATAAATGCGTTACAATACCACTCAAGGTTCATCATTACAATCGCATACCATAACCAAAAGCTATCACTATAACTAGAACAACATAATCATTTCTCATAAGCATGATTTCTTTTACAACCATTACATAAGAATTTCATTACATAAATCACACCATCATTTACATTCTTGCTGCAATTATTATCCATGAACTATCTAAAGAAGCATCCTCATCCACGCAAGAAGAATCCAAAGACAGGAACATCCCAATCGTTTAAAAGCACCAACCACCTGACCGTGTGGAACCAAAGGAACCACCCCCCGTGCTAGGAGATGACACAAGGTCCCAACACACAATCTACATATAGGCTGACACTCAAAACCAAAGAGACTAACCAACAAGGACTCTCAAGCAAGAACTCACATAGAGCCACAACAATAAACTCCCAGAGGCATAAAACTCATAAGGACATAAATGCATCCAATAAGAATATTCATAAATCACAAAGGGGGAACACATGTAGGAGTGGAGTGTCATCACATGCCATCCTCATAACATAATAACACAACGCACTAGCCTGATGGACATGTGAAGCTATCTCAACCTATGAGAGACTAAAGGAGATTAGCTTACCGTCTTCACGGCCTTCTCATGCTTATCCTAAAATATCCTCCCTAGGACATAAGTCATGAGGCTCAAAACTATTCATTATCTTGTTTAAGTGAGTTATAATTTTCCCATCCCAATTAATTCATTATCAATGTTATCACTTGCTTACAAATCATGGAAAACTCCAATGTGCCCCGGTGGTCTAGACTTCATGCATCCTTACAAGGAATCGCATGGCAGTCTATCTCTCATGACCCCGGTCATCACAAGGAAGCCCACTCCTCCTAACATGGCCCAACAATAAATCACAAGAGGCTCCACCAGCATAAATACATGAAAATAATACTCAATGTAGCCAATAACTTCCACACATACTCTCACAACATATGCAAGGCTACAACGACATCAATATAACAAAATGAGCCTCTTGGCTAGCAATCAACAAAGGCATATAAAGCCATTAAATTTGCTATCATTAATGAAAGTAAAACCACATCAAGGCTAGCTCACTTGCTGCCCCAAAACAACAACACTTCCAACTCACCAATCATAGCACATCAAAATGGATGAAAGCACAATTCTTTCCCCAATAACATAGGAAGGTAAATATACTTGAAACCAACAAAATACATCAAATAAAATCAGATATAAAAATAGAAAACTCACCAACACCCTTAACAATGCCTCTGGTACAAGAATTAATCCTGAAAGTACCACACAATCAAGCAACTAGCAAATTATCCTACAGGAAAAAACTACAGGAAAAACTAGTCCAAGCCTTTAATCCAATTTAAATCCAACCACCAGCAATCTTAAAATTAATCTCAGAAATTCATTCACCAAAGGTGCCAACCTCCGTGAATTCACAAGAAGGCCTATTTATAAAAAAATAAAATAAATAAAATAAAACAAAACCAAGCAAAACCATCCTCCAATCAAAATATTCCAAAAACATTATATTCCATACCTACCTTCCCAAAGTTCAAGAAAATAAAATATATTTTCTACCTACCATAAACTTCCAGCCAATCAAATCCAAGGGTAGGTAAAATAAATTAAACCACTGACCTGGGGTGAAAATGACTTTTAAATAAAAGAATACAAATTACCCCCTATTAAATTACTTAATGGGTAAAATCATATTACCCAATAGATAAAATTCACTTCAACATTAAATAAATAATAAACACTTGAAGGCCAATATTAAATCAAAACTCCATGCAGGACACAGACTCAGAAAGACGGAAGGCTTTCAACAATCCCAGAAATACAAATATTTCCCACAAACTATAGAATAAAACCTTACAACAAATTTATGCCTTCATATATTTCCTTCCTCACTATACAAATTTTAGATTCATTTCCCCAAGCTCACACATTCAATCTGCAGACACGAAGCATACAGAAAACTGTAAAATAAAATATTAAAAAGTAGAATACATCTCCAACCTACAACCCGTGTTATGGAAGAAGCTAAAGAAGAGATTCCACCAGCCAAACCAAATCCAACCCAAACACCAGCCAAAATTCAAGAGAGAAGAGAACCAAAACCAAGAAGAAAACTTGCTTGAGAAAATTTTCTAGAGAGGAACCAACCCCCGAAAACTTCACGGAAAATAAAATAAAAAGACAAACATTAACCAAAAACCCTAGCCTCAATCTCAACCAATCAAAATATTCCAATCTATAATATATTTTACCAACCCCACTATATAATATAATTTTACCTCTCGTTTTAAATTCAACTAATAAGAGAAGAGGGTAGGTAAGGTAAATATGAATCATGCTTTTACATTTTGGTGGGAATGTTTTATCATTTTATTATTTATACAACCCACTTAATATAAAAGTCAACTAATAAATAAAAAATGAGCCACAATTAAATAAATCAAATGGGAAAATTAAATTAAATAAATCAAATGGGAAAATTAAATTAAATAAACCAAAGTCTCATAAATGAATTAATGAACCAGATAAATATTAAAAGCCAAATAAATATTAAACCATAGGCGATTAAATAAATAAATAAATACCAATAAAGGTCAAATTACGAATAAATATAAAACACATCATAAGCTAAACAATAAAAATTAAATAAATATTAAATCATCATTAAAATAAATAAACATTTAAATATCAAATAATCAAATAACCAAATAACCAAAAAGGCAAGAATCTAATAAATTAAATTAAATATTAGATAACCAAATAATCAAATCGCTATTAATCAAAATAATTAAAATAAACATCATTAATTATTTAATCTCGCATCAATAATCAATCAGCCTCAACATAATAGGATTAACCAACCAATACTAACATACTCACAACACAGAAGAAACCCAGTTTACTAACTATCACGATGACTTGCGCCAAGACACTAACGACTCATAGTGAACAACTTAGACCTAGAGTATGTGAGGGGAAATTGTGCCAACTCCGAACCACATACCATTGGGATTTAAAGACACGCTCAGACCTATGGAGCCAGGTGGAGTCGGTGTCTGGCACCTGCAAATCCTGCATCCACAAAGAAACGATACAACATATATATATATATATATATATATATATATATATATATATATATATATATATATATATATATATATATATATATATATATATATATTATAACAGACAAAGGTTAGAGAATCACAATGACACATCCCGCTCGCAATAAGTGATGTGTAATTGTCTCTATCCCGAAGACAGTCATACAATAATCAAACACACCATAAGATCAACTCATCATAGATAATCATTAAATATGGTTAGTACATAAAAACATCATCAAGTGCATGATTAGTATAATTCACGATTATAGTAAGGCATGTAAAATCCATCAACAATTATGCTCATCAAATCACATGATCAATATAATCTTTCGATAGTCAATCACATAATAAGCATATAGTGTCTAATAAATCACACGATCATTAATGATAGTATCAACATCCTATAAATCATCTGAAATAGCCTAAGCCCAATAGTGTCTATCATGCATGAATTAAAGGTCAACTCTAGTCAAACAAGTCAAGTCAGGGGTGGACCCTGCATCCTCCCCCCCTTAGACTCGACTTACTCCTGGAAGTCGATAGAGTGATGGTGAAAACTAGCACACATAAATCAAAAACTTCCTTTTAACACAAACACATTATAATATTTTCTAACTCCAATAAATATAACGGCAAATAAATTTCCTCTTTATGCTTCAATTATTCAAAATAAACATGTTACACAAGAGGTAAATGAAGCACCAATTGTTATTAATTATGATTTGTAAACTAATTTGTTAAAATAATTACAAGGGAACTTCATTTTAACCACACTTGCAATACAAGTTGTACTTTCAATCACTGATTGAAGCATCAATAAGAAGAAATCACTACATTTCGCACCAGTATTCATAATAATACTCCCTCAACATCTAGTTGCATGCAATAGAGAGAGATATATATATACATTTTCATAACATCTTACACATATGCACCTATTATATTATTGAACAAATCATGTCATAAGCCTAAATGAGTGAAATTTTCTTAGAACTAAGCTTCCTCAAATTAAATGTACTCAAGACCTCACACAATAACCAAGCATAAATAACCTATTTATTTAAAAGAACAAATTTCATGACATTCAAATGTCCTAATTTCCACCATGCTTACACTGCGCTACACTTTATACAAACATTAGATGCAATCCTTATCCAATCAAATCATTCAAAGGGAATCCTTAATCCAGTATGTATACACAAAGATTTGAAGGCAAGAAATCAGTAACTGCTTTTTATTTAGCTATTCCATAATTTCAGACTTCACAATTCCAAGGCACTTCTATCTACTATAAACTTTTAGAAACTTACCAATAAATTTCACCTTATTAACACTTTTCATTTACTCAGCTAATAACAACATTATCTACTTGTTTTCTTAGTCTAGTGCACTTTTCCGCGATGTCCTCCCTCGCACACACTATCAGAGGTTCAAATGAACATGATAGAGACAACAATGACTCAAGATATGGGCCAACAATACATCGACACTCAAAATGACCACCATAGACAACCAAAGAGGAAGTCAAAGGAAATATCCTCAAATCAATTCATTAAATTAAAAGAGAAGAAAAGTTGTCAGCGAAATCAATCAAGAAATTGAAGTGTGACAAGTGCCACCACAAGGGAAAAATAAAAGAAAGAAGAAATCAGTGGTCATCCAAAAGTAAAGGCATCTCAAAAAAAAAAAATACACATTAATCCTTATGACACATCACATAAATCATAAATTAATTCAAGGCAAAATAAATGATTCATCCAACCCATATCACGAGGTGACCAACATTAGTCACACCAAAGGGAGTAACCGCTACACAACATCCAAGGGTGAAATGCCTTGAATTTGTTAGAGAGTGCACGCCATATTTTAAGACTTTTATTTTAATCCGTATGTTTGTATTCTTTTCATTATTTTTATGCAATTCAATATTTTCGAAAATCTAGACAATTATCCTTTATGAAAGTTGACATAGGTAGGGAGAGATAAAGCAACTACACACTCACACATGCACAAGCAATATGCTCATACCATTACTAATGTTCATGATATCTTATCTATACCATGATCAAATTCACCAAGTTATAATAGAAACAGAGGTTAGAGCTTCGATTAATCACTTGATAGTAGACTATAACATGCATCATTTCCATTAATGCACAACTGATAACCTATGGAAGATTAGAAAGTCCTTCATAAGGCCTTTAAGCAATTTAGTCAATCATATATTTAAACAAGAAAAATAGGTCTCATTACAAAAGCCAAAGTTTAATATCAATTCTACTCTTACAAATAATAATATTATGACATACTTCTAGTTATCTAAGTTAAGAATATCTCAGTCCTCCTTCCAAAACTTAGTTTTCTTTTCATCTAATGCCACTTAAATTCCAAGAATACACACATCATTCTATTGAAACTCGCTTCCTATTATTACTTGATTACTATCATTCATAGACTATTTATTTTTTGATATTTTAAGACAAATTGACATTTAGAATCCCAACACAATTTCATATAACTAATTATCATTTTATCTCATTAGACTTCGCTAAGGAAGCATTTCTTAAAATTCAAAAAAGGCAATGACATAGTAACCTTTCTTAGTTTATCCATCTAGTTAAGAGAAATATTTATTCAATGTCACACAATTCCTACACAAAGCCAAACCTTTTATCTTACCAAACCAAATAAAGACACAATGGTATCATTTTGATTTCTACATATGCAATGCACCAATCCTTGCTTCAGTAAACATATATATCTCCTTTTATTTTCTTGATACATTTCCTATTTAAATGATGGAATATTATATTTAATTAATTCTTCCCTTAAAGAACAAGGATCATGAATGCAATACCTAAATTTTAGTCTCCAATGCAAATTAACTTTCTCTAATCTTCCCTTTTAACGTTTACGAGTCATATTCATCATTTATTATCCAATCCTTCTTCTTAATATCAATAACCCCAAAGTATTTGGATCCTTTACCCCAAAGAGAGAAGAGGAAGGAAGGGATATTGCCACACAAATCAATACACACAAATTTATGCAAACTCAGTTTGAATTTCCTAGTCAAGCCAAATGTAGCTACCACTTTTAAAGGTATGCAATTTCAACTTCCATAAGATCTCCTACCAATACACATGCAACTAGCAATCCCAAATCCTTTGATAGCTATGATTTCCTCAAACAATCTTTTATTACATACAAAATCACACATATACGAAAACAACCAATAGTTCTATGGGGTAATCATTGCATTACCAACTAACTTCCTTACATTTCACATAAGAGATTAAAAATAAGGAAAAAGACATTCCAACTACTTCTATTAAGAACCACATACAATTCCTTTGATTTTCACATCATGATCTATACCAAATTCTTCATAAATGTATAATACAAACACTTTACCCTTCTATTCATAGGAAGGTCAACATAACAGACTAATTTTATGATCATCGCATTAGTTAAGAGGATACACACATTCTTTTCTCACTCTGCAACATAATTAATTATGTATAAGGAAAGCAACCCTAACCATTCAAGTAAGCAATAGAAATTTACAGGGCAAGTAAGAACATAAAGACACTTCTCTTACTCTGAAGACATGCATATGGAATAAATACACCCTTTACTTAAAGTTATGATTCCTAAAAGGAATTAGAGAGAAACACAAGGCATAGATATCTAAGATTCCAAAAATTCCAATAACATTTCTTCTAACACAAATCTCAAAGAGTAACTTAATTCAAGGAACATCAAGGAACATTCACAAGACTAATAACAATATCCTTAACTAGAGATCCCAGTGTTGCAATATGGGCTCTGATATCAAATGTAATGCTCGCCAAAATACCCTAGAGAAATATAGCTAAAAACCCACTATTTTAATTTTTTTTTTTTACAATATAACACATAACATCTCATAAGCAATACAGCGAGCACACAACAACATTTAAGTATTATGAACATAGATTAAATCACTCAAGCTATTCAAATAATTACACAAGCAAAATACAATAAATCATTACTACTAACTCCCTAAGGTATCTCAACATCATTACTTAATCTACCTACATAAGCAATAAGCCTTTACTTTCTTCTAGATCAAAACCACATAATCTTAATCATTATACACACATAGATACATCATAGGTATACCTAACACTCATGATATGCAATCTACTTAATCTTTCATTTAACATGAGATTCTATCTTTCAATGCACCACTATTTCCTTTTTCACTTAGATTCATTTTATACACCAAGTCCAAATGTTCCTATTACCTTTAACCAACCTTCGACTATGGACATCACCATTTATATATCAAGATTAACCCTTACATTGCATTAACATAATTTCCATTTACGATTAACTTCCACATAAATATTTATGATTCTATGCTTCTAGAATACTTATTACTTCATCATGATTCCTAAAGTACATAAGGCAATACTCACAAACCATTTAATCCATAGCCAATTCAATCTTCATAAAATTTCTTACACTACATCAATTAACCAACAATCATCTTATTACAAATTAAGAACTACACGAATTCATCTCAACACAAACTAAGGTACAATATCCTAATTCCATAACACCTAATAGCATCCACCAAATGGAGATATAATTCTTAAACTATAACACATGATACACTCTAATCCTTTCCTAAAAGACAAGAACTCATTTAATCGTCTTCCCATACACTTACTAGTAATTTCCATTAATAAGATTAGCAATTCATTCACTAAGGACATCCATACAATATTTTCATAAGGAACATTCAACTACATCCCAAGCATTATAAGATTTTCAATCCTACCATTAGATCATTAACTACGAAGTATGATACTATAATTTCCAATTCTTTAATCACCAAACATAAACATGTCCTAAGCTATCTTCCAACATTACTCAAACTCATACATCCTATCAAGACATAACATTTCTTCTACTTAAATCATTAGTTAAAGACATCATTTCAAATCTAATACCATTATCATAACATTTACCCGATTTAGTTTTAACATGGTTCATCAAGAATACAAAATACATCATTTAGTTTCAAACAACAATACTTATCCACATCTCATGCATCCATTTCATTTAATATAAATGCGTTACAATACCACTCAAGGTTTATCATTACAATCACATACCATAACCAAAAGCTATCACTATAACTAGAACAACATAACCATTTCTCATAAGCATGATTTATTTTACAACCATTACATAAGAATTTCATTACATAAATCACACCATCATTTATATTCTTGCTGCAATTATTATCCATGAACTATCTAAAGAAGCATCCTCATCCACGCAAGAAGAATCCAAAGATAGGAACATTCCAATGGTTTAAAAGCACCAACCACTCGACCATGTGGAACCAAAGGAACCACCCCCCATGCTAGGAGATGACACAAGGTCCCAACACACACTCTACATCTAGGTTGACACTCAAAACCAAAGAAACTAACCAACAAGGACTCTCAAGCAATAACTCACATAGAGCCACAAGAATAAACTCCGAGAGGCGTATAACTCATAAGGACATAAATGCATCCAATAAGCATATTCATAAATCACAAAGGGGGAACACATGTAGGAGTGGAGTGTCATCACATGCCATCCTCATAACATAATAACATAAGGCACTAGCCTGATGGACGTGTGGATCCATGTCAACCTATGAGAGACCAAGGGAGATTAACTTACTATCTTCACGACCTTCTCATGCTTATCCTAAAACATCCTCCCTAGGACATAAGTCATGAGGCTCAAAACTATTCATTATCTTGTTTAAGTGAGTTATAATTTTCTCATCCCAATTAATTCATTATCAATGTTATCACTTGCTTACAAATCATGGAAAACTCCAATGTGCCTTGGTGGTCTAGACTTTATGCATCCTTACAAGGAACCTCATGCCAGCCTATCTCTCATGACCCCGGTCATCACAAGGAAGCCCACTCCTCCTAACATGGCCCAACAATAAATCACAAGAGGCTCCACCAACATAAATACATGAAAATAATACTCAATGCAGCCAATAACTTCCACACATACTCTCACAACATATGCAAGGCTACAATGACATCAATATAACAAAATGAGCCTCTTGGCTAGCAATCAACAAAGGCATATCAAGCCATTAAATTTGTTGTCATTAATGAAAGTAAAACCACATCAAGGCCAACTCACTTGCTGCCCCAAAATAGCAACACTTCCAACTCACCAATCATAGCACATCAAAATGGATGAAAGCACAATTCATTCCCCAATAACATAGAAAGGTAAATATACTTGAAACCAACAAAATACATCAAATAAAATCAGATATAAAACTAGAAAACTCACCAACACCCTTAACAATGCCTCTGGTACAAGAATTAATCCGGAAAGTACCACACAATCAAGCAACTAGCAAATTATCCTACAGGAAAAAACTACAGGAAAAACTAGTCCAAGCCTTTAATCCAATTTAAATCCAACCACCAGCAATCTTAAAATTAATCTCAGAAATTCATTCACGAAAGATACCAACCTCCGTGAATTCACAAGAAGGCCTATTTATAAAATAAAATAAAATAAAAAATAAAACAAAACCAAGCAAAACCATCCTCCAATCAAAATATTCCAAAAACATTATATTCCATACCTACCTTCCCAAAGTTCAAGAAAATAAAATATATTTTCTACCTACCGTAAACTTCCAGCCAATCAAATCCAAGGGTAGGTAAAATAAATTAAACCATTAACCTAGGGTGAAAATGACTTTTAAATAAAAGAATACAAATTACCCCCTTTTAAATTACTTAATGGGTAAAATAATATTACCCAATAGATAAAATTCACTTCAACATTAAATAAATAATAAACACTTGAAGGCCAATATTAAATCAAAACTCCATGTAGGACACAGACTCAGAAAGACACGGAAGGCTTTCAGCAAACCCAGAAATACAAATATTTCCCAAAAACTATAGATTAAAATCTTACAACAAATTTATGCCTTCATATATTTCCTTCCTCACTATACAAATTTTAGATTCATTTCCCCAAGCTCACACATTCAATTTGCAAACAGGGAGCATACAAAAAACTCTTAAATAAAATATAAAAAAGTAGAATACATCTCCAACCTGCAACCCGTGTTATGGAAGAAGCTGAAGAAGAGATTCCACCAGCCAAACCAAATCCAACCTAAGCTCTAGCCAAAATTCAAGAGAGAAGAGAACCAAAACCAAGAAGAAAACTTGCTGGAGAAAATTTTCTAGAGAGGAACCAACCCCCGAAAACTTCACGAAAAATAAAATAAAAAGACAAACATTAACCAAAAACCTTAGCCTCAATGTCTGCCAATCAAAATATTCCAATTTATAATATATTTTACCAACCCCACTATATAATATAATTTTACCTCCCTTTTTAAATTCAACCAATAAGAGAAGAGGGTAGGTAAGGTAAATATGAATCATGCTTTTATATTTTGGTGGGAATGTTTTATTATTTTATTATTTATACAACCCACTTAAAATAAAAGTCAACTAATAAATAAAACATGAGCCACAATTAAATAAATCAAATGGGGAAATTAAATTAAATAAACCAAAGTCTCATAAATGAATTAATGAACCAGATAAACATTAAAAGCCAAATAAATATTAAACCATAGGCGATTAAATAAATAAATAAATACCAATAAAGGTCAAATTACAAATAAATATAAAACACATCATAAGCTAAACAATAAAAATTAAATAAATATTAAATCATCATTAAAATAAATAAACATTTAAATATCAAATAATCAAATAACCAAATAACCAAAAAGGCAAGAATCCAATAAATTAAATTAAACATTAGATAACCAAATAATCAAATCGCTATTAATCAAAATAATTAAAATAAACATCATTAATTATTTAATCTCGCATCAATAATCAATCAACCTCAACATAACAGGATTAACCAACCAATACTAACATACTCACAACACAGAAGAAACCCAGCTTACTAACTATCGTGAAGACTTGTGCCAAGACATTGACGACTCTCAATGAACAACTTAGACCTAGAGTATGTGAAGGGAAATTGTGCCAACTCCGAACCACATACCATTGGGATTTAAAGACACGCTCAAACTTGTGGAGCCAGGTGGAGTCGGTGTCTAGTACCTACAAATCTTGCATCCACAAAGAAACGATACAACATATGCATATATATATTATAACAGACAAGGGTTAGAGAATCGCAATGACACATCCCGCTCGCAATGAGTGATGTGAAATTGTCTCTATCCCGAAGACGGTCATACAATAATCAAACACACCATAAGATCAACTCATCATAGATAATCATTAAATATGGTTAGTACATAAAAATATCATCAAGTGCATGATTAGTATAATTCACGATTATAGTAAGGCATGTAAAATCCATCAACAATTATGCTCATCAAATCACATGATCAATATAATCTTTCGATAGTCAATCACATAGTAAGCATATAGTGTCTAATAAATCACATGATCATTAATGATAGTATCAACATCCTATAAATCATCTGAAATAGCCTATGCCCAATAGTGTCTATCATGCATGAATTAAAGGTCAACTCTAGTCAAACAAGTCACGTCAGGGGTGGACCCTACATCAGCACTCTCCACAATTCTCTACAATCTCTTGTTATCACATCTATATGCCTTGCTTTCATTAGAATAACCAAGAAATATGCCTTCATCACATCTAGGATCAAATTTGCCAATGATATCATCTCTCTTGATATAACATTTACTACCAAATATTCCGAAATACTTAATTGTAGGTGTATTGCCAAACCATAATTCATAAGGTGTCTTACCGATTTCTCCTTTGATATGTACTTTGTTGAATGTATAAACCACTGTGCTCACTGCTCCTTTCTAGTAGATATGAGGTAGACTAACTTCCATCATCATTGTTCTAGTAGCATCCAAGATTGTTTTGGTCTTCCTTTCCACAACTCCATTTTGCTAAGGTGTTTGGGGAGAAAAAAATTGTCTTCTTATACCATTCTTCTCACAAAAGTTATTAAACTCACCGGATGTGAATTATACACCATGATCTGACCTCAAACATTTAATCTTTAATCTTGTCTCAATTTCCACTTTAGCCTTAAATATTTTAAACTTTTCAAATGCCTCAAATTTTTCCTTTAGAAAAGTAACCCACATCATTCAATAATAACCATCAATGATTAGCATGAAATATCTATCACCATGAAAACTTTTAACTCTAGCAGGGCCACACAAATCAGTATGAATAAGATCAATAACATCATTAGATTTATCTTGTACACTCCTAAAAGAGGTTTTGACCTGTTTGCCCATTTGACATTCTTTACATACCGGATTATAAGGCCTCATAATGTTAGGTATATCTCTAACTGCCATAGTTGAACTGATCTTCACAATGCAATCAAAACTCACATGAAATAGCCTTTTATACCAAGCCAACTCTCATCAATATGTGTAATCAAAAATGTCTTCTCAGTGGAGTTCAAATGAAATACATTACCTTTTGTTTGTGTACCGGTTGCAATCTCCAAACCAGATCTGTTAATGAATTTGCATTTTCATCTTTGAACTGTAGTTGAAATCCCTTATCCGCCAATTATCCTACACTCAAAAGATTGTGCCTTAAACCTTCAACATAATAAACATTGTCAGTATTGTTCTTACCATCCAATGATATAGTTCATTTTCCTTTGATAATACATGCTTTGTCATCTCCAAATCTAACTAGACGCCATCAAATTCTTGCAAAGATATAAACTTCCCTTTATCTCTAGTCATGTGATGTGAACAACCACTATCAATTACCCATTCATCCTTGTCTTCAATTTTAGCAGCAAGTGCCTTCTCTTTAGGTACATTCTCTTCCAGTGCCGGAACATCTTCCTTGATATCCAAGAACACCCATTCCTTCCCATTGTCAGAACCACTAGCAGAGTCTTCTGTTGGTTCATCATTTGAATCAGTAATGCCTTCCTCATCTACTATGTAGCATGATTTATCTTTGTTTTTCCTATACTTATACTTGTTCTAATATCTAGGGTTAGGCTTAAAATATATTTTAACTCTTTCTTCAAATCTTGAATTTCTTTCAGGACATCTAGATGCAAAATGACCAATCTTATTACATGCAAAACATTTAAAAGATGCTTTTCTTTCATACTTACTTCCTACCAGTCCTTTAGGTACTCTTCTAGAAAATAGGGCTTCAAGTTTCTCAAACACATCATCTTCTCTCTTCATATTTTCCAATTCCTTTTCATATAAAGCTTTCGAATATTTCTTACCGGTTGTAGATGTAGATGCACGAAAACCAAGTTCAGTCTTCATAGCTCCAGAAGGTCCAAATTCTTCAAGCTTAAAAGTAGATAGTTTCCCAGCCAAAGTATCTTTGTTCACATATGTATTAGCCATTTTTATAAACTCATTAATAGCAGCAACCTTCATTTTGTAAGCCGGTGGTAGCACTCTCAGAACTTTAGAAATAATTTCATCTTCGCTCAGAGTTCCACCACAACATTGAATTCCCATAACAATCTCATTTACCCTTTCCATGAATGCAATAATCCTTTTATCTTCTTCCATCTTTAGGTTTTCATATCTCACCCAATAACCATCAAGTTTACCAATCTTCACTATAGGGTCACCTTCATTAAGAGTCTCCAACTTATCCCATATAGCCTTTCCAGATGATTTGTTAGTCAATCCCATTATTTGCTGATCAGAAAGTGCACACAAGAGAGATTCTCTTGCTCTGCAATCATTCTCAAGCTTCTTATCTAGGTTTTATAGAGGAGGATTTCCAGATGCCAGATTATAAGGTGTGACACCATTCTTTGTGATCTCCCAAATCTCCTTGCCAAGACATCTCAGATGAGTCTCCATCTGAATTTTCCATACTATGTAATTTGTTCCATCAAGCCTAGGAATATCTCTGAAAGATAGCTCCAAATTAATTGGATGAACTAGAAGTATTAATTGCCATAGGATCTTCCTCTTGTTCTTAATCTTTCTAAAAAGAGGACCAAAGCTCTGATACCAATTGTTAGATAGTTCAAATAACCGGAAGACAACTGAGAGGGGGGGTGAATCAGTTGTCACATATTACCAAAACCTTAAGCAATTAAAAATTTAATACTGGAACCCAAAACATTAATAAGAGAATGCTTAAACCAAATACCAAAATAGCAGTTAAACCAATTAAACATAAACAATAATCACAAAATAAATACCATCCACATGACACCAAGATTTATACGTGGAAAACCCGGTAAAGGGAAAAACCATGGTGGGAAGTGTACCCATAGTCAACTAATACTTCTGCAGTAAGTATGTGAATTAAAATTGAGGGGCCTGCACTTGTAGGAAGGCCAACAACCTAGAGTGCACATCTCATCATAAAAGGAGCCTCACTGACTACATAGAAATCTAGACTACAATTTGGAGAAGTGTTGAACTGCAAAAGATGGCATCTCCTATTCCTGAGTACAGTTACAGTTAAGCTCAATACTAGAGGACTAAATCCTCTTACATAAACCCAATTCAATCTCCAATTATTGACCAAATCCTCTACCTGAATGATACTAAATTATTCACACATTACATGCCTTGACCATAACCATGATAATCTACAATGAGATCTTACATCTATATATATAAACCCTCGACCATAAACAATCAGGTCGGCCACCAAACAATAAACCATTTACATAATTACAAACCATCTCGGCCTTAGAACAAACAAATAATATCCAACATATTAGACATCATGGAAACACATCGAGAGGTCCAATCCACACGTTTCATTAAGCTAGTCCATAACCTAGATCAACCGAGACCTAGTATAGGTCCACATGCTAAAGCAATGATATCTAGCTTCCAAGTCTCGAACATGATCACCAACAAAATCCTGAACCTTCACCAAAAGCTACACCAACACCACTTATTTAATTCATCAAAGATCTGGTGGTGAAACCCTCACCGGAACTAGAAGCCAAACTTCCAAGCAAATAGGATAGCATCTGATCACCAGACCAAAACCAAGTTATTGAATATGAACATGAGTATCATGAATAAGCCAAATCCAATAACCAAATCATACCAAAGCCTGTCGAATCATGTCGGATCCAAACCAACCAGAAACCACTCAATCTACTGGGACCAGAAGGATGTTGGTAAAACATCCAAACAATAGTGTTGAAATCAATGACAAAACATCAATACAACACATAATCAATTCCTTCAAATGGCCAACACATCATAGTATGGAAAATTATTGTCATGGCTCTTTGATAAGTTGCTCCTACATTCTTAAGCCCAAATGGCATAACATTCTAGCAATAGGTACCCCGTGCACAAGTGAATGTTGTCTTTTCTTGATCTTCAGGGGCAATTTTTATTTGATTGTATCTCAAGAGTCCATCCATTAATGAAAACATATTATGTCCCGATGATAAGTCTACAATGATATCAATGTTGGGCAATGTGAAATCATCTTTAGGATATGCCTTGTTCAAATCTCTAAAATCAATGTAGAATCTTATGCTTCTATTTGGCTTTGATACTGGCACAATGCTTGAGACCCATTCTAGATAGGCAATAGGTCTTATGAAACCCACATCCAATAGTTTCTTTATCTCTTCTTTTACAAGGAGAGCGATGTGTGGATGCATCTTCCTTAGCTTTTGTTTAACTGGTTTTTCTTTTGGATCTAGTGAGATGATGCATGATACAATCTAGATAAATTCCTGGCATGTTGACATAGGACCAAGCAAAATTTATCTATCTTTGTTTGAAAATTTTATGTATTCTTTCCTCTCTTCATCTGATAATGATGCAACAGGATGAATGACTTTGGGGTCCTTTGATGTACCAATATTTATTGCTTTTGTTGGATCTATTAAAATAGAATATTTCTCCTAAAAATATGCAGGGAGGATGTCAAACTTTCCATCTTCTGGCACCTCAAGGAGGTTTTCACCATCAGATATATCCTTTATTTTTCCTCTTTATTGATCTAGTGTTGCCATGAAATGGTTTTCAGCACTGAGTCCTTTTCCTTGTTTTGTTTCAATTTTGCGACTAAAAAGTTTGGCACTCTCCTAACTGCAAGAAGCGTTACTTGATTCCATGCTGAAAGATATCTTAGGTGTTATTAGTTCTATGGCATTAAGATATATGGCTAAATCATGATCATTGGAAAAGACATCCAATTTAGGCTTTCCTAATTTATCCCAATCAATCAGTTCTGGATGAAGTAGGGGTAAGTCATAGTCATCGTCATTATTGGGTGTTTCAAGGTTCATGACGTAATATTAATAGTTTTCTATAGAGTAGGTAATGTTATAGATAGAACTCTCTTGAGGATAGTCTCTCCCAAGTGCTCTCCAGTCAACTCTAACAAAATCAGGATTGGTATTTTGTGATTCACAATCAAGTGACTCATCATCTAATGTTTGTCCCTTAAACGAATGGATTATATCAACACATACATCTTTGATACTACATGCTCCCTCTTGATAAATTTCAATAAATTCATTTGTATCTTGAATTTGGCATACTTGTGCACATGACATAGAGGATTCTTTTTCTATCTTTTGTCTTCTCTCGAACTCAACTTTTCTGGACTAATAGTCAATCCTTCTTGACTATCTATTAATTCTTCCATGGTTCTTTCATACCTTAATATTGTTGGCTCAAAATTTTATGTAGAAGTAATATTTTGTTGATCTTTTGATGATTGATCAATAACTGCTTGTGTTTCTTGTGCTGTTACTTTTTGTTCTTTTTCATCCTCTTTCTTTTGTTGTCTTTCATATGCCTCTTTCATTTGAATTATGATATCTTCTTGTCTTCTTTCCAACTCTATTCTTTGTTTTATGAAAGATGAGTCTTCATTTGTAATAGCTACTTGTTCTTCATCATTTTTTTCACTTGATACATCAGATGATAGATCTAGACCCCATTCACATTTGTTTGAATCTATTTCTGAACCATTGTCTAGAATCACACCACTATATCTAACCAGAATGTTATAGGTTGAGAAGAGTTCTTTGATTTTGGCCATCTGTTCTTTCACTATTTTTGGAATATCTTGATCAGGTTTCACGCTTATTTGCAAGATACTTCTTCTCTTTTGATTACAAGTTCTTCCTGTTGTTTCTCATATTCTTCTTGTTTATGTTTGTTAGCTACTATTTCTGCTGCTTGGTGTAGCCTTTATGTTTGTTAGCTACTATTTCTGCTGCTTGGTGTAGCATTTCTTATCATGGTTCTTCTTTAGGGACTTCTTTCTTTATTCACCTTGGATGTTGATAATTATGTTGTTTTTTCTTTTATTTAGGATACCCAAGTCCTAATTTATCTTCTTTAGATTGTGTGTGAGGACAAATAGGTTCTGAAATACATTCTTGTCACTTACCAATTGGTCCTTTTCCTTCATATCCCATTTTTTTCATGATCTTATAACCATTTCCATATTGTTCTATGAGAATATTAACTTTTGCAGTTGTTTCTATAGTTTCATTTTCATATATGTATAACCCACTAAGAATGTCTTTGTTTTTCAGTTTCTTCTGCAAGTGTTCTAGCTCTAACAAATGCTCCATCAAACATTTCAACTAATTTCTTTGAGATCCATGGTTGAACATTTGTAGGCTTTCCATATGATTTAGGTGAAAGTGGAAAGATATGCAAAGAATACTTTCTCATTCCTTCATCATTTAGTTTGAGCTTTTTCTCAAAGGTTTCCCATAATTTTTCTTGAATTTCTTTGGTGGGATAGACTGATTCTCTGTTATGTGTAACTTTTGCATCTTGTGCTGGTTTCAGATTATTGTAATATTGACTGGAGTCTGCGACTATAGTGACTTATTGTCCATTATAAGGAAACTTAACACATTGATGGTATGTAGAAGGAACCTCTTGCATATCATGAATCCATGGTCTTCCTAGAAGAATATTATAAGATAAATTTGTAATGCCCTACCCTAGTCAGACTTGTAAAACCCATTTGACCTTGGTTGACTTCCTATGTGGCATTCTTGAATGGTAGGTTAACCGTGATGCAATGTGTAGTTTAGATGATATAAATAATTGTGCATACCTACTATTGTGCTTTTGCATCGATTCTTGTGTAAATGTAATTGTTTCCTAACTCTTGTAATAAATCTCAAGCTAACTCCTTCATTGAATATGTATATGTATATGTATGCTTGCGTGATTCATGGGTGCAGGAGATTGCAGGTACAACACCGCATAGGGCGAGGTTCATCTCCTTTGGGATTTGCAAGGTTGAGTATGCCTCCTTCATCCTTAGAATTCGGATTTGGTGGTCATAAAACTCTTGTCTTGCCTTAGCCATGGTCAGGTGAGCATCGCGTGTGTGGTTCATGGGGCTTTCTTTTCGTTGGGTTGCGTGTCATGTGATTTGGTGGACTTCCTCGGTTTGCATGCCTAGCGCGGGGTAAGTGGAGTTTGTTATCCTAAATATTCAATTCAATTTAATGTGTGGATGTACGCATTAGTAATGTAGAAAATTTAAAATAGGTAGTTTTCTTTTATACGATTAATCGTTAATTTAAAGAGATTGCTTTAATTATTATTGTAGCAAGCTTAAGGTATTTAACTTGGATTAATGTGCTCATTTACGCATTGGTGGTTGAGAAAATTAGAATAAATAGATCTCCTTCATGAGATTAGTCATTTATTTAAAAAGGTCGCTTTATTATGTTATAGCGAGTTAGTTTAATAGTTAATTTTAATAATAACGAAATTCAATTAGTTATGCGTTTTTAGAAAGGGAAGATTTAAAGTCATTTGGGAAATAGAAATAAATTTATCATTTTCGCATTTTGGAATAGAAAGGGTAGATTTTATTATTTAAAAGGAAATTATTCTTTTTACTTGCAAAATTGATATAGTATAAAGGATTGATTTTTGAAATTTAAATTAATTGAAATACCTCACCCTTGTTAATAGTTCAAAATATAAATGTAGGCCTAAATTGATATTGAGAGATTAAAATTAGAATTAAATAAGAAATAGAAGCATGTTAATTTTAATTAGAATAAAACAAGTTAGATTTATTGAGTTGTGGAAAATAATGATTTCCATTTTCATGTTTCTTTTATTTTCAAAAAAAAATAAATGCTTAAATTCGAAAAGGAAAATTAGGGCAAAGGAGAGGTTTCTCATTTTAACCTAGTTTTGAATGTTTTTGGGGGGGTTCTTTCTGGAGAGCTTTTTGGGAAAAAAAAAAAAGGAGATGGGAAAATTTTGGTAAAATGGGAGATTTGCTTGAGTTGCAGGTGGAGCTCTTCATCAAACTCTTCCTGGAATGCGTTTGGAGGTAGGATTCCAAACTGCCCCTTTTATTTATTTGTTGAATCAAAAAAAATGGTGTTTGAATGTTCACCATGAAATGCTGAAAAAAAAGAAGAAATGATATTACCCATGAATGTTTTTGAGGTTTAGTTTCAGTTTTTTTTAAAAGCTTGGTTGTTCTTGGATCAAATGTTTGTTTCTTAATAGATTTTGTGGTTTTAAACTTGATGAGGAAATACTTTTCCCATAATGAAGTTCTTGGTAAAATCTGAAAAATGAATGGGTTTGTGAATATAAAAAAATAATAATACAATAATGAGGTAATTTCGTTTCTTGTCAAATCTTTATTCAAAAATTTTATGGTTTTATCTGGACTGTAAATCGGATCAAGAAAATAACAAAAAAAAAATAAACAAAAACAAATATGTATTTGGGGTTAGGGTTTGGCGGGCGGAGGAGCCAAAGATCGGCTAGCGCCACCGCCCCCTCCCCCGTTTCTCCTCTACTCCCGTACCGTAGGGAAATCCCCACAGTGCCGCAAGGACCTGCAGCCACTAAGTGGCCCGCAGGGAACCCTGCGTTCACTGTGGCTGCAGGGAAACCCTGTGTGCACAGTGGCCGCAGGGGAATCCCTATGCCACCGCTGGGCCGCGAGGGAGCTGCGGGATCCCCGCCTCTTCCGTGTTGGAAGGTGGGCCCCGCAGTGCCCCTTTCTTTATTTTTTTATTTTAAATTTTTCATTTTATTTTAGTTTTAATTTTTTTTTTTATTATTTAAAAAAAAAAAATATAATACAATAAAATATACCTTGAGTAATATTTTGTGTTATAAAATGAGTTGGGATTTTATTTTAGAAAATAATGTTTTTAAAAAAAAAAAAAAAAAAAAGGATAAATGCATATATTAAAATACATGCTAATATAGATAACATCTATTTAGCATATATTATTAATTACATATATAGATTTTTGGGCTTTAATATAGAAATGACTTTCATTGTATTTTTAAATCGAATGATAATTGATTATATGATAATGAGTAAATCGAATGGAGGTAATGGTCTTTTATCTTTAAATGTATGCAATAAAAGCTTGATTTGCTCAGAAATGGTTTTTCCATTTCTTCATTCATCCTTAATGTAATTTGTCCTTTATAGTAAAAGGGTAATTTTTGTGTCATTGAAGAAGGGGCTAGATTATTGTTGTAAACCCACTCGTCATTAGTATTTATCTAAGGATTAACTAATCTGTTTAGATGCTTAAGTCAACTTGAGAAAATGTTGTAATTACCCGTTAACGCTTGAGCATGGCCTATTATTTTGGTAATCGATGCGTCTGTTATAATAGCACGTCTTGATAGGTATGTTGGGTCCCTATCGTCTGATTGCTTTTGTCTGACCAACGTCGGTCAAGTCTCCATTTAGGGTACCGACAGTTAAGAAATCCCTTGCTTTTGCTTTGATGTATTTAGTAGGATCCGCTTCAAAAGGGATCATTATGTAATTATCGTTCGAGGTGGCTGTTGTATATTGGTTGTGTTCGCCTAAGTGGCAAGGATGTAAAAGACATGTAAATTATGTTTTCCTAATGATATTAAATGCCATAGGGGTCTTGCAGTTGAGCAGACCCGGAGATGTAGCCCTTTAGGGGTGAACTCCAAGATCATATCCGTGTTATGTGATGCCTTGTTTCCTTATTTCATTTGTAAGTTATCATGTATGGTTGCTTTTCATAAGTGTATGATGGGAATTTGATGAAACTAAATCAAAACGCATAAAATTATTTATCTTGATAAATGTAGTAATCAGGTTCATAAAACACTGTAAGTATGATTATGGAAAAGAATTTGGTTTATGTTAATTAAAGGAAATAATGGTGGAAAGAATCTCATTAGGATGCCTTATTGTTTTTAACTTGATATAAGTTGGTAATTTGAACAAATGTGAATGGGAAACAAAGTTTGAATTAATGTTATAAATTCTAAGTTGAAATTTAAAGGATGAACCTCATATAGATATTTACTTTTTTTTTACCTTAGTAGATGAGTAATGCCATGTTAATTAAGTTTCGCTATATTGGATGAATTTGTCTAGTTATTGCAAGTTTTAATCTCAACAAATAATCCTTACCAAAATTAACTTGAAAATTGGGTTAACTCAACTATTTATCCATAATTGTAACCTTAATAAAAGAATCTCTTATGATTGCTAAAATTGAACTAAAAAGGGAAGTGTTTGTATGGTTGCTTACATCTTAAATCTTAGTAAATGTATATTTTCATATTAACTTCATTTAACTAAAATGAGTGACACACATTTAGTTAGTTTTAATCTAATCCTAATGGAAAGACGTCACTATGAACTTATATTCTAATCTTGAAATGATGAATATCATCTTGCTAACTATATCCTAATTTAAAAGGATGAACTCATGTGGTCCTAATACATTTTCATCTTAATGAATTTAGCCATCTATTAGCATTATTAAAACTTCAATGAATTCTATGGCTACTCACATTTTATCCTCCATAAAAGAGCTATGACTCATTAGTTGGTTATGCTTGAAATAAAATGAAGGGGCCCCACTCTATTAATGGAAGTTTAATCCTTAATGAACGAATCTCATCTTATTAGCCATACTTTTAATATTTAAGAAAGATATCAAATGTGGGTGGTTATCTTAAAACCAATGAATGAACTTCGTTATATATATCACATTGAACCTTATGGGAGGCCTCTTAAATTAAATAGGTGTTAATGTGCATTGAGTAAATAACCTCACGATGGCCTCCTAACCACCCAAAGTAAATGTACGCTTCCTAGAATTCTAAGATGTCAATTCATTGAACGTTCATATGACCATGTCAAATGCATTATCTCATAACTAAGCCATCCAATTTATTGGATTAATTGACGCAAGTTGAGTTAGGTGTAAGATTATGTAATCGCGTTGGGAAACTCCTTAGGTTCGTTTAGCCTTCCGCTATGGTATCTAAGTTTTAGATGACTCCAAATTATCTTAATGTTGTAACTAATCAGTAATACTCTTAACTATTATTACAAAAAAAAATATTTACACTCTAATTGAGTGTTTTTAACTTAAAACCTTAGGGGTTTCCTGGTGGGGCATTACAAAATTCAAGTCCATAACTTGGCACAATGTATCTGTTTCCACAAGTCCTATTTTTATTGGCAACACCACAACCCCTTTAGAAGAACATTATTCCTCATCCTATGCCTTGATAGTTATTTTCTTCTTTGGATCTACTACATTTTCTTAATATCCCAAATCCTTTATTAAACTTAATGCACAAATTTTTAAGCTAGCTCCACCATCTATGAGTACGCATTTGACACGGGTTTTATGAATGGTGATTTCAACATGTAAGAGAGCATTGTGAGGGGGTTGCAAGGATGCGTCATCATTTTCAGAAAATGATAAGCAATGAAGGCTATGAGGTGTCCCACCATGTTTTGGAATCCACATCTAGGTCTTTTGAAACTATTGTTTCCGTTAGAGCTTTCTCCAATATTTCCTTATGCATAGGTGAAACTTTTAGGAGCTCCAAAATTGATATTTGAGCGAGTATCTTGTGCAATTTTTCCACTAAGTTGTATTGTCTTGAAGTGGATGTTGATTCATTTGTTATACCCATAAATGTAACATTTTCTTTGCTTCTTACAATGATGTTATTGGTTCTAAAGGTGCATTATCTTTAATGATGATTTTTACCACATAATCATATGTGTAAGTGTAGTTTACTTTATCTTTTCCTTTGTCATCTTTTGATTTATATTGCTCACCCTTTTCATAGTTTGGAAGTGGAGTTTTGAATGCTACATGTGATTCATTCACCTTATGACCATCCACTGTAATAGTGCCATTATCAATTAAATCTTGAATAAGGTGCTTCAATCTTTGACAATCATTGGTTTGGTGTCCTTTGTTTCGATGATAATTGCAAAAATAATTATCATTCCACCAATTAGGTTTGACTTGAGGTTCATAATTTCTTGCTTCTAGTAAAGTAATCAATTTATTTGCAAGAAGAGTTTTCAAAGCTGATTCCAAGGGTTCCCCAATGTTTGTGAATTTTCTACAAGGATTGGAGAAAAAAGACTTGGGATTTACTACTCTCTTGATTGTTGTTGTTTAGTACTTGACTTGATAAGTTGAAGATTGGTTTTTTTTTGGTAGCATTGCTATCATTATTTCCTCCATTGGTAACATTCCTATTCTTTGACCAAAATTTAGGTTTGTCATTGTTATTGTTGTTGTTGTTTTTGTAGGAATTGTTGTAAAATTTTAACTCTCCTTTCTTTACCATTGCATCTTCTATCTTTAGAGAATTTTCAATCATCTTAGCAAAAGAAGGAGGACATTGCCTTTTTAGATGGTAACTCATTTCACTGATAAGGTTGTCAATGAATATGTCCATTTTCTCTTGATCAGGCACATCTTTTGGATATCTATTGAACATTCATTTCCATCATTGTAAAAAGACCATGAAAGGTTCACCATTCTTTCATTTGACATTACATAAATCTAGCATTGTTATCTCATTTCTTACGTTGTAGGAGTATTGTGAGATAAATCTATTCACAAGTTCTTCAAAAGATTTAATTCTAGATGGTAGTCTTGAGAACCATTCCATTGGTTGTCCATTTAAGCTTCTAGGGAATAGATGTGTCAGGTAAGTTTCATCATATGTAAATTCCATACTCATAGTGCAAAATTTCCTAATGTGATCTTGAGGATCAGATTTCCCATTTTATTTATCATATTTAGGGATTTCACAATGTTGTGGGAATGGTATCATATTTAAACTTTTGTCAAAAGGATATGGGTAGATATCCTTTGAAGAATATTTCTTGGAACTCATTCCATTCTGCATATCCTTATTTGTTGTTGTAAGGTTTGCATTTGTTGAGCGAGAGCTAACAAAGGATTATCAATACGAGTTCTCCTTGCATCCTCATAAGTTCTTCTATCACAATGCTCTCTCCTTGTATCATCATGGTATTTTTTTGTTTTATCTCCTCTTGATTCCTCATGATTTACTTGATTTACATCCTTGTTATTTGGATCATCGGTGTTTTGTTTGTTACTTGTCTCTACATCTTGTTTCAAACTTTCTATGTTAAAGTCTTGTGGCAATTTAGCTCCTGATTTTGCCAACATTAAAAGGTATTTTTTGTTTTGTTTCTCCAATAAATTTTCCATTAATTTGTCAAATTTAAAATCTTGTTCAAGGTCTCTAATGGTGTTATTGACCGCTTCTTCATCAACATCCGTGTATCCAAAAGTTTGAAACATTGAATTTTCTTCTTCCATTTGTTTTTGTTGTTTTCTAAATTGCTCGTATTGAGCTCTAGTCCTAACTAGCATGTAATTGATTCAAAAACTTCCCAAGTTTTGACCTTATAAATGCTACTCAATAAGTGATTATTGGTTTCAGAAGATAAGATTTGTTTTTTTTTACCACTATTATTGATGTGTTGTGATAAAGCATCTTGTTGTTGAAAGGAACGTGCTTGAAAAAGTTCTTCGTCAAATTCTATCTTGTAACCACGTAAATAATGATGAAAATGGTGTAGGAATGTCCTATGTTTTAACAAGATTTTGTGGTTGATATACAAGAATATTATCCTCTTTAGAGTAGCCTTATAACTGGGTTTTATTTTCTTAAGGTGATATATAAAAGTCATATAAGCATATGATGGTTTACAATTTTGTTTGATTCCAATGTGAGTGCAATCTTTATTTTGATATAACCTTGGTTCAAATACGAATGATATATCCAAGATAATGTACAATGGTTGATATGATCAAGTTTTGTGATAAGGGATTTGATATATCTTGATGAGAAACTGATAATGATTTTTATTTTTGCACTTGAGATGGTTGAATCACTAACTTGTTGAATGTTTTATGCTTATGAAAACCTTTGGAAATATCTTGTTGGATTGGTAACCTAATTATCTGACTAGTTTGAAGACCTTTGATAGTTTTTTTCTCAATTCATATTGATGATTTTTGAAGTTTTTGACTATTTTTTAGAACTTTTTCGTAGACACCAAAGACACAATGTTGTGAAAAACAAAATGCACAAGCAAGGACAAATCTTATGGTAGGTCGAGACAATAATTTTTGAATCTCACATGGGGTTTCCCCTGAGGCTACGCTATTCAGAGCAGATAATTAGTTTCTTAACCCCACTGGCTCCACCCTCGGCACTCACTTCTTTAGGGAAGACAATCACCAGTTTACATGAAAACTCCCCATGGAAAACTTCATATCTCTACTAAGAACCGTATGTGTGTGAGCCGCTTTAGAGGTCCGACCTCCTATGCCAACAACTAGAAGGATTTTGGCAGCTAGATACAAATGGTTTTTAGTAAGGGATTTCAGTCATGTGTCCATAAATGCAGTACTTTACACTTTGTAAATATAGAAAGGTTCCCAGCCTATAGAGGTTACGCTCCAAAGGGTTTATGGGGAAACATAGTGTCAGTATGAACTAATCAACACATGTTGTCTATGACTTTCATCATAGACATGATTTATTTAGAGCGGATTGTGTTAGTCTCAAATTTTGATTTCCCTTCTATCCTTCCTATAAGAAATAAAATAACTCTGTCTGCATATGAAAATATCAGGGAAATAGAACTCAAGAGTAACATATAACAAGGTTTTGAGACCTTCTACACTTTGAACTTATCCAAAGTTCGAGTGGGTATACCTTCTGTGAATACTTTCACACTTTAAAATTGAGATCCACAATAAACCAGTGCTAAAAACCTGTGGATTTCATCACCTCAATGAAACTGAAACACTAAAAGAAAAACTTGTATTCATTTTCAGTATTGATCTTCAAGAAAAGATAGAAAGAAATCCTACAATCGGATACCAGTGCCTTATCCAGGCCACAGAGTAACCTAAATCAAGCAATAATTTTCAAAATTGAACACTCTCATACATCTCATCATCTCGGCTTTTATGAGCCCCATACATGCCTAACATATACATAGGTCCTCTCCCATTTAACTAAAAAAATTCATCAGATTCATAGCCACAAACAATAGACTTGCTGACAGAAGTATTTCATGCACATTTAATCCCTCTCCTAAAGAGAAAAGCCAGAAATAACGTCTATAAGATTGCCTTACAATCCATACTCATTCAAACAATCCTAGATTATCTAAATGAAACTAGCAAACTAAAGAATGCACACTAGAAGACAAAGAAATTTTAGGCCTAGAAATTTGATTTGTATATTCATATTCATTCTTGAAAATATTACATAACTCAGAGTCATCTGCTTAAAACTAGAAAAAAGGCCCTAAATATATTTTGCCAGAGGTTCTTTTTAAAATTCTTGTGATCCTCTTTTTTAAAAGTCTTGTTATCCATTTATAATATCATGGATGAATACAAGCTTTGGACATTTCCTAAGAAAAGTTTGTTACCACCTGCAATGTTCTTCAAGAAACAGTTACAAGTCTTTTTCAATATCAACAGCCTCTTTAGTCAGTTGCTCCACTGCAACATCTTCTAACTATTCTGGAATATCTTCTTTTTGTCTGAAATACTTGTCCTTCCACTCCTGGAACACGTCATCACTCGGCCAAGAGAAGCTAACAATTTTCTTCTTCATTCCTTCTATCCTTTTCCACATGACCCTTAATTACCCAAATTTTTGTTTCCATGAAACTATAATGTGATTTCACCTTTTCAATCTCTTCAATTGTCTTGACAAATAAGGATGTGTCATTAGTATTAATGATTTTATTAACCCTTTGGGACAATTTGTGATCCAGCTCTTCTAGCCACGCCTTCTCCTCTTTTAACTGAGTAGGACCAGCAAAACCCCCTGGAAATATTTCATACTTGTGATCAGAATATTCCTTTCTATATAGTTGGGCTTTTCTTTTTATACCTGCCCTTTCTTATGAGAGTATATTCATTTCTTTTATGAATTCACTAGTGGACTTGAGGTTGTCATTTGCCTTTGCATCTGCATGGGATGAACACATGAGCTCTAACTCCTTACCTCTAGGCATCCACTTATTAAGAATTGGTTCCAAGGTGGTTTCATACTCTCTTAAATTCAGTCAAAATATTTAGAATCCTCTTCATAGAAATGTGAATGACAGAAGGCCTGACTAAATCAACAAACTTCAAAATTGTGGCTTTTACCTTTTCCTCATATTTGCTTGCAAATAGGGCTTGAGCCTGTTTCAACTTTTCCAACTCATGTTGAGCAGTTTCAGCTGACTGGAAACTAGAAGGCATAGGAGAAGGGGGATATTCTATGATAGGGCTCGTAGGTGGAGTTCTTGCTGGAGAAGAGGCTATCATAAGAGTAGAGGATTCACCTGGATGGTTCTGACCTGCCAACTGACCCTGAAGTCTAGCAATAATACTATCTTTGTAGGCTCTTCCTTCTTTGGCCTCATTGTAAGCCTTTAAAATTGTTTCCAATTGTAATTGGTGATTAGCCTTTTCTTTTGCCTCTTTTTCTACCACTGCTACACTGAACTTTGCAGTTTCCAAGACTGTGCTTCCAGCTTCCAACACTCTTGTATCTTGGACTCTTTTTACAATCATGCCTCCTAGGAGACTAGAATCTGATACATCTTTCCTTCTTTTATTTTCATCCTTCTTTAGTGACCACATGACTAAAGAAGCATTATCTTTGCTGAAGGTCAATCCTTCCATGGGTTTAGTTTCCTTCCTGGCTGCTTCAAGTACTAGAGCATTAGCTATATCCCACTTAGGGAGGATTAAAACACCAGATTTTGATACCATCTCTCTTCCCTTTTCAGGAGTAATGGTCTTAAATTCTTCAACCATCTCTTGTTAGACCTCTTCCTCCACCTGAGTTACATCTTTGTGAGGCTGCTCACTCTTCCTTTGTTCACATCTGGCTTTAAATTGTTCCATGTTTTGCTTCCATACAAATTGCATGAAGGCCCCTATTTTAACAAAGTTACTATCAACCAGGAACTCCTCACTGGCTTGCTTGACAATTGGATCTAAATCTTTACCTTTGAGCTCAATTTCAGTCAAGTTCATCTCAGCACTAGGTGGCTCTTCTGGCATCCCCTCTTGGGTCTCCTCATATGTATAGGCAATCTCCCCAAGACTCCCTAATTGTAACAACTGCTCAGCCACCGCCTGCTCATCTCCTATGTGGATGGGGGATTGAGATGGAGAATACAAAGGCTCATTGGTTTGCACTTCCTTTCCCACTCTTTGTCTTTTAGGGGAGTCTTGGATGTCAATTGCTCTTTTCCTCTTGAAGTAGAAGGCTCGCCAGTCACTACCATCATCACACTGTATTTTGATTTCTTATGCATGACATAATCACCTGGTGGGATAGCCTTAGCAAAATCAAGCTTATCTAGAACCAATTTAACCCTGTCCAGATCATTTCTCATTATAGCCTCCCTTTTTTCTTTCAAAGTTTGCATGAGGTCTTGAAAATAAAGAATTAAGAATTTAATTTTTTCCTCAAAGGGATTGAAACTAGAAAGAGGGTCATAACTGCTATCAAACTGATGAATGAAGTCAAGAGCCCTTTTATATGCACCCACTTCTCTTTCCTCAGTTCTTACTCATCCAAACTGAATTCATTCCTAATTAGATCTTCATGGAACTAAAATTGGTGAGGCCTACCTTTACAAACTACTCTCTTCCTAACTAAACATGTCATTGAAAAAGTCTTCAGGGTCAGCAAATCTTGAAACGGTAGTTGATAATCTATATTGTTTAAAAAATTCTTCAAAATACTTGCAGCCACCTTTAGTGTTCACAAAATGATGTGCCATGGTAATAGTTGGGAAAATGGCCCCTTTACCCCTATTTGTTAGCTTTGCCTCTTGTACACCTCCAATTTGCCTTAAGACTTTAACAATTCCTATCTTTAGTGGGACTTGATAAGGAAATAAATATGGAGTGCCTCTGAAACCATATACTCTAAAAACTATAGAAACAGGGTACAAATACATATCTCCCCAGTTATGAACAATCTTAATACCTTCTGCAAACTCCCTGGGCCTAAGGAAGTCCAAGAGAGCCTTAGGAATCCTAGGGTTTTCTATGCACAAAAGAATCCTAATCTTAGATGCAAAGCATCTGTCAAACTTAAGATAGCTAGCATCCTCTCTGTCCCAGGATAAAACAATGCTCCAAAGTTGAATAGACATTTCTTCCTTATCATTCACCTTAACCAAATCCATTTCTTTTACAAAATAATCATCACCCTTGAACAAAAACATGTGCATTAAAAGAGAATACCATCCAAATGGTATGTCCACCTTACCATTTTTTATCCCTACATGCGCATAATCAAATGTTATTGCCAGAGAGGGGTTTAGAATCTGTGCAATCATCAACATGTAATGGGCTGGCATGTTTTTCTTAGCATCTTCTCCAAAAATATGACAAAGTGCCCAATACATACCCTTAGCTCTTAGAGTAAACATATTTAAGGAGAAGGGTTCCATGGTGCTAGGGCCTACAACAGTTAACCCTCCTATCTTAACAAAGAACTCTTTCAATGGGCCACTCCTAAGGTGATCCCTTTGTGCATTATAAACCTGGGCTAGTGATTCAAAATCAATAGGCTCTAACAAATTTGAAGCTTCACTCAACTTAAACACACTTCTGAATTCATCATCATTAATTTCAACCAGGGAAGACCCCTTCACATTTCTGATACATCTAGCCACAAGGTCATAATTTTGTGCAATTAGAGTCAACAAATCTACATCCATGAATACACAAGGGACTATAAGGTTCCCCACATCCAATTCCCATATGCTATTTAAAGGAGCAAGGGAATGTCTCTGACCAAAACCTACTTTGAACAATCCTAAACCTGACATCCCTATTTGTGGATCCCTTAACCAATTATCTTTGTCATATAGGCCATCCCCAATTCTTAAATGAGGGTTCTTTGGTACCAATTCTTTAGCCTTGGCCCCGGTATTGGTAGACATAGTTAGCTGTTCGAGAAAATCATTACAAATATTCCTATCCTGGTAATTTACTTTTCCTATTAACTCCCTTCTTGGCGCCATCTCATTAATGCAACTATATCAATTGAGATTTGCACAAAACTCTAATGAAACAATTCACATAGCAACACTGGTTCTCAGACTGCAACTAGCAAGGAAAACACAAAAAAAACCTGGTTATTTGCCTAAAGAAACTCGCTTTGCACTAGCTCCTCTACAACAAACTTGTCGAAATGGTACCAATAATCAATTGATGTGGACCTTAATATGGCAATTTGACATTGAATTGAGAAATTACTCCCGCATGCTTTGGCCATCACCTCAGAATTGAATTCGTAAAAAATCGAATTCAAAAATAGGCACCAACGGACCACAAGTTCTCTGAGTCTTTCTCTATTTTAGTTGTTTCACCATTTTGTAGAGTTTAAAACCCCACACTTTTCTTTCGCAAAGCAACGATGATCGTTGGATGTCGAGAACTCGCACTGCTTTTACTCCTTTTGGTCTTTCTATGTTAGTGATGGGCCCTACCTTCTTTTTGCACAACGTCGACCATTAGATCATCATTTACTTGCTCGGTCTTTACTTCCTACACTGACCACCAGTCTTCTTAACTAACCACGCTCAACCATGATGGCTAACGTCTTTCGCCATTTCGCAAAGGCTAAGCTACAAGCATCTTCAGGTTGCAAAAAAATGGCAACCGTTAGATCAATCTCGAGACGTATAATATTTAACATGCTCAGACCTTTTAAAGTGGGGCCTTTAACTCGGAGACCACTTGCTTTATTGCATCACCGGTTAACAAACGCCATGTGGCAGTCGGCTATTTGCTCAGAAAGTTCCACCGAGTTCCATTCTAAAGCTGCCACGTGTTTTACTTCACCATTCTCAACATAATAGCCGGTTGAACCAAGGTGGGCCCTCAACTACCCTTCAGAGCCATGTGTATTTGACAAGTCACTAATTCTTTCCACGAAACAACCCATCTATCCTGCCATGTTAGTCGTTATGTGATTGCCACATCATTTTGCTATTTTGAAAACATTAATCTCCGCTTGACTTGAGGCTTCAAATCCACGACAATCATCTGATTAAATCCTACTTAATCGGCCTTTAAAACTTACGACCTGCCTGTCCTTTGGGCCCACCGATCCTTTCGCTATTTTGTAGAGCTTAAACCTCAGGCCACTTATCTTCGTGAAGCAGTGACAACCATTGGATCTCGACAACTTGCTTGTCTGTTACCTTTACCATGACCACCTCGCCCGAGCCCTCCACCTTTTCGCAACTTCACGAAAGTTAAAACACATGCACCTTTTGGCCGTGAATCAACGCGAGCCTTTGATCTATTCTGAATTGATCATCCTTTAACCAAAGGATTCACTCGCCTCTGGGACCCGCCAAGTCTTTCACTATTTTGCAGAGGGTAGATCACATGCATATTGGGCTAGTGAATCAATGTGAGCCATTGGATTCAATACAAGATGCAGTCCTTTAATTTGACGATCAATCCTCTAGTCGGGCCCGCCTATCCTTTTTGCCATTTCGTGAACATTAACCTATTAGCATCTTTGCCTAGTGAAACAACGACAATTATAGGATTAAAAATGAGTTGCATAATTATTAAGGAGCCTAACAAACATTAGAACAAGACATAGGTGAGGCGTAAAATTTGAAAAATTTAAGGGACCGCCTAGGGAAAAATCTATTGGGGGGGGGACACTTCTCATGATAGACTGACCCTTCCTTAAGTGGAAAAAGGTAATACAAGAATAGAACACAAGGATTTTTCAAACATAGGAAGGGTTAGAACCTCAAAAACCTTAAACCCTCATTTGACCCAAGAAACTCAGAGGTAACAAGGCCATGCTAACACATTTTTGCAGACTTCTAGCCAACTATGGGACAAAAATGCCCAATTTTTAAATAGTGATAACAATGAATCTGACTGGGGATGGTTGATTGCAAGATCAACACAAGAATTCAGAAACTCTGGAGAATAGACCAAATACAAGCCCAAAAAACAACATCAAAAGCAAACCTAAATATGTACAAACTAAGACCTACTATGCATGGACATTAAGAGAAGTAATGTTTCAGGAATTGTCCATGCACTTGAAATTCCTGTACCTCACCATTCATATCCTGCAAAAAATATGAATCCTTTCCATTAAGATCATAAACCACAGAGGGGCCTATCCATAGTGACTCAATTTTTTTGTGTTTTCCCTTATCTTGTCCTTTCGCATTCCATTGAAGAACTACATCAGCAATTTGAAACTTTCTCAACAAGGTTCTTTTGTCAAATAGGTATTTGGCTGCAATTGGATCTTCAAATTCCTATTGTGAGCCAAAGTTCTAATTTCTTCCACCTCCACCATCTGAATCATTTGGTCTTCCATAGGTTCAGATAACTCCATGTCTTCAGCTTGTAGGAACTTGTATACTAGAATAAGATTATTGACTAGCACCCTAGATTGTGTGCCATAAACCAATTCAAAAGGTGAAACCCCAATTGCTTTCTTGACAGTAACCCCATCTGCCCATAGAGCTAACTTTAACTTTGGTTGCAAGACCTTTTATTCTCCTCCAGGATTTTCTTAATAATGTTCAAGAGGCTCTTATTACTTGATTCAGCTTGTCTGTTACCCTAAGGATGATATGGTGAAGAGTAGGACATAACTATTCCATGGCTGGTGCAAAATTCAATGAACTCTTCTGACCTGAAGCTCATGGCATTATCCATCACTAATTTTACAAGGACTCTGAATCTGGTTATGACATTATCCATCAGGAAGTCAATAACAACCTTACTGGTGGCTCTCCTAGTGGGTATAGCTTCAATCCACTTGGTGAAATAATCAATAGCTACTATAATCCACCTATGACCTCTTCCTAATTTCTCAATGATCTCTCCAATAAAATCAATGCCCCATTGGACAAAAGGGGCTTCCACTGTGACTAGGTTGAGGGGTAAAGCTCCCTCATACTTCAATTTTGATGAAAACTTCTGGCATGGGTCACATCTTCGTAAATGTTCATTGGGATCTTTAAACAAAGTAGGCCAATAATATCTAGCTCGAACTATCTTACCAGCAGTTGTCTTAGCAGAGTAGTGACCTCCACACACTCCATCATGCATTTCAGTTAACACTCTTTTATCCTAGGACTTATCCAAACACATTAGCAATTCCCCATCTCTATTCCGCCAAAACAGATCACCCTGAATGAGGATATACCTTTGTGACTTCAACTTCAGCGTTCTTCTCTAGTTATGGGTCATCCCTTCTGAAAATGTTGCATCCCTTAAAAATTGTGCTATCTCTGAGTACCAGGGTTGTATCTCAATATTGGTGACTAGGATATCTTGAACTTCAACATTATTTACCTCAACATCAAGAAGATTTGATTCAGCCATTAGCTTAGCAAGAACTAAGCCTCTTACCAATTTAGTAATTTTAATCTCTAAATCAAACTCCTAAATTCTAGTTATCCATCTGCATCTTTTACTAGTAACCTCAGACTGAGACAAAATGTCTTTGACAGCCACATGAGGGACATAAGTAATCACTTGTGCATTTACAAGAAATGGCCTGAATGCTTTTATAGCTTTGACCAAAGCATATGCTTGCTTCTCCATGATTTCATACTTTAACTATGCAGCTTGTAAAGATTTGCTATAAAAATCTATGGGATGTTCATACCCTTCATTATCCTTTTGTAGAAGAACTGCAGCCACTGTATGGTATGAAGAAAAAGAAAACAAAGAGAAGGGCTTACTGTAGTTGGGGGACTTCAACACTGGTGCCTCCTAGATAACCTTTTTAATTTCACCAAAGGCCTTTGAAGCTTCCTCATCCCAACAGAACTTTGTATCCTTCTTAAGCAATTTAACAATGGGCTTGACTATCACTACAAAATTCTCAATAAATCTTCTAACAAAATTTACTTTACCCAAGAAGGACTAGATACCTTTAACACTTTTTGGCTTATGTACATTTTTTATGGCTTCAATTCATTTAGGGTCTATTCTAACCCCTTCCTTGGAGACAATATGCCCAGGTAACTTCCCTTCAGTGACAACAAAATGACACTTTTTTGGATTTAAGGAGACACCATATTCCAGAGCTTTATTGAAAACCTTTTCCAAATGCCCACAATGATCATCTTCCCTTTTGGAGAAACATGTTAAATCTTCTTGATACACTACCATGATAATTTTAATGAATTCCTTGAAAGCTACATCCATTGCTCTCTAAAAAGTAGCTCCAACATTCTTCAAACCAAAGGGCATTCTTACATATACATATGTTCCCCAAGGGGTGGTAAAAGCAGTCTTGAATTGTTCAGATTCTTTCACTAACACCTGGTTGTATCCTAAGAACCCATCCATCATAGACAATAGGTCACAACCAGTTACCCTCTATAACATTGCTTCCATATTAGGAGAAGAATAATTGTCTTTCAAAGAAGCAACATTAAGATTCCTAAAATCAACACAAATCCTTATGTCCCCATTCTTCTTTCTAACTGAGACCAAATTAGACACCTATGATGAATGCCTTATATGCTTAATGATTCCCCCTTCCCTCAGCTTGGTTAACTCCTGTTGCATTTTAGCTTCCAGCAGGGGATTGATAGGTCTTTTTTTCTATCTGGAAGGCTTAGCATCTGGAAGCAAAGGGACTTCATGCTAAAACAAATCTTGCATATACGCCTTCAGATCTTCATAAGACCAAGCAAAAACATGCTTATATCTTTTCAATAAATTAATAAGGTTAATTCTGACATGAGGAGACAATTTTTTTCCAATATATACCAACTTGGGGGATTCTATCCCCAAGTTTACTTCCTCCAATTCATCTAACTTGGTGGTTGATTTTTGATGCAAATGACTATCATTATAGCTGAACATACCTTCCAATTCTACTAATCGTTTAGGTATTTCATTAGTTTCCAATTGAACCAAGTCATTTCCAAACACAGTTTCCTTATCTTCCACCACTTCTACCAATGCATTGCAATCAATTTTTTGTCCATCATAGTCATCAATGCATTGTATGAATCTGAGAATGTCTTTATCATCCTCAAACACTTGCCAATTATATACATTATTAGGTATAGTAGGCCTAGCTTTTATCTCTACTATGGATACACCGGTTAATGTAATATCATCATTCTTTAATGCAACATTTGCTAAGAAATCAGCCATGATATTCTTTGACCTTTCTATCCAGTTAATATAGAATGCACTAAAATGTTCAATCACATCCCACACTGCATGCTTGTATTTTTTTAGTTTATCATTCTTAGATGCATACTTAGATCTAACATGAGAAACAACCAATTTGGAATCTCCTAACACTCTTAACAATTGAATCCCATGCCTTTTTGCAACTTCAAGCCCCAATAACAAGGCTTCATATTCAACAGTGTTGTTTGTACACTGAAAGGCTAGAAAAAAGGAATATTTGAAGGTTTCACCTAATGGGGACACAAAAAGAACTCTTGCTCTAGATCCTTCTTTATAGCAAGCTCCATAAAAATACATGTGCCACAAGCCATGCTGTTGAGATTCCAATTCAATCATAGTAGATTCAGTATTTTTAAATTGAGGCAAAATCAGTTGTATTCTAAAATTATCTAGATCCACATCAATCATACAGTTTAACATACTAGGGTCTATCTTCTCAATTACCCTAGGGGCACGTGGTTCTCTATACAACTTAACTTGGTTTCCATTAATTGGGATGATAGCATATGACAGATCCAACTGAACATTTCCACCTACTGTTGCTGCCCACTATCTAGATAACAACATGCCAGAGTGAGGTTTAGTGTTAGTTACAATGACATCCATCTTATATGTTTCTTCAAGGAATGCTGCTATTTTTACTTCAACATCTTTCATTGTACCTATCACTGGCACTTCTCTGTTATCCATAGCATAACACTTCCCATACACTGTACTTACTGACAATCCTAATTCTTTCATGACACCATATGGCATCACATTTGCAATTGTACCAGAATCTATCATACAATTCTTAATTAATCAGTTATTCACTAGAAAAGTAACATAAAAAGGTTCAACCTGTGAAGGCTCTTGTGTAATAGTTGTTCTAACATATACCTCTGGGGTTTGCACCTCATGACCCTTTTCACCTTCCATTGAACCTAAAGGTAAAGTTGTGCTACTATCAGATATCTTAGAAAATAAAGATAAAGCAGCTTCTCCATGTTCCTTTATTTTCAAAAATTTTATCAATGGGACAATGACCTTCATTTGGGTAAGAGCCTAAGTCATATCAAATGTGGAATTATCAATCAACTCAGTATTAGCCTTAACTTTATTTGCCTTAGGGTGACTTGCCTTCTTTATTGCAGCAATTCCTTGTATATCACCAGTAGCATTATTATCCATACCTTTGGCCATATCTTTCAATTGATCATTCTTTTTTTGACTATCTTGGGGCAAGGTGGCATTACTTGCTGCTTTCTTCTAGGACACTTCTTTTATAAACATTGAACCAGGTTCACCTTGGTCCCCATCCTTCTTAGTACTTATCAAATTGTAATTGTGCTTGGCTTTGGCTATGGCAGCCTTAGTGAGATTTCTTACTTCTTCATCACTGGGTCTTCTAAGATGAACTTATTCATCTTCAGTTGTTACCACATTCAAAATGGGATGCCAATAAAGTGTCAACTGTCCTTATTAAGACCTTTTACTATTCAGCACATCACATTCACTAAGTTCACTTTGTATTGACTCATCATCACTTTCAATAATAGTTTCAAACATATTAATATCAGGCTCAGCCTCTTGTCTCATGGATTCTTCAAGGGCTTGAGCTACAACACATTGATGAGGAGAATGTGGTCCATCGCAAGCCATGCACCAAGGAGTACTCTTGGGCAAGAACGGGATAATTTTATTTTTTTTTAAACATAACTGATAAGAGCATTAAATCGACAAATATATAAAAAACTACAACATGTTTTGTCTTAACTATGTTTAGATTAACTTTATCTACTAGCTCAAATATTCGAAATTAAATAAAATTAAATGCAGAATTCTAATTGAATGGTTTCATTGTCTACTCGAATTTAATAAGTCAATTAATTTAGATAATTAATTTATGCAGGCAAGATTAATCACAGATAGCTATGAATTGATTTTAGAAAGCTAATTAAAATTATTTTTCTAGCATCCATTCTAAATCCCAAAATGAAATGTGCTTAAGTTAATCTTTTTTAATCCAAACTTAAAAAGAATAAATACTCAAACTAAATTAACTAAGGCACAAATAAGCATCTACAACACTAACTAAATTTTAAAATACAAGGTTAGGATTTATTCTTTAATTTCCGAACTTTCTAATTTTATTTTCACATATGTGTATATAGATAATTATATTTATATATATACACACATATATATAGAAACATATATATTTAATTAATATAATGATTTCTTTCCAAATTTATAAAAGACAAAATCATGCAAACCCTAGCCAGGGATATTGCATTTTAAAATACTCATTACAATTTGAATTTTACCATTTTTTTTTTATGCCCTAGCCCTACTCAGGCTAGGGTTAAATATTTTATTTTATTTTTTATTTGGATTTTGTTTGGCAGGGCCGAATGTGAGGCGGCCATGGCAATGGCGGTGGAGGCAACTGTGTTGGGGGTGCCGGCGCGATGGTGTCGAGCTCCACCAGTGGGGTGCCCCACTGTAGGGGTTGCGGCCCACACAGTGGCCTTGGTCGTTGTGTGAGTCGCAGCCCGCATAGGTACTGCACGCCTTGCGCGGTCGTGGCCCCGCGGGGGTTCTAAACCCCGCCCCAAGGTAAAATTTTTTGTTTTAATTTTTTTAATTTTTTTTAATATTTATAATATATATATATTATATATATATATATATAAATATATATATATATACAAATATATATATATATATATATATATGTATATTTATATATATAAATATATGTATATATAGTTTTATATATTAAATGCATAATGTTTTGGGCAAATTTACTTTGCAAACATATATTATATATTATAGTTATAAATTTTTTTTTTTGAAAACCTTAGATAGATTAATTTAAATATTCAGATTTTGATTAATGTTTATTATTTTGGGTTTGAATACGAGTTTGCTAAAATCTGAGATAAGATATATAGCCATAGGTTTATTCCCTGCAATTAAATAATGGTAGATTTAAATAAATTTATACATCATACTATTTAAATATTGTTTTATTTAAAATAGATAGCCTATTTAACTCTAGATCTACTTTCCACAACAAAAGTAATTAACAAAATTTATTAAACATAAAATAGCAACTATAGCACTATGAATTTATTTAAATCGAATAACTATTTACTCTAGATTTCTATTTTTGCAACTAAGTAAATTCTAGAAATCAATAAATTTAACAGCAACTTAATAAATCCAGAATTTATTAAATTAAAACCATAGAAATAATTATAACTACTTTAGGTTTTATTTCTGCAATTATATATGTGATTTTATTTTCTGCAACTATAATTATCTAGAATCCTTAAACTTAAATCATGAAATTTGGAATTTAAACTACAATATTTTTATTCACAACAACATGCATACAACCATTAATTCCTTTCTTTATTTCCTGGATTTATTTCACATGCAAAAGGGGGTAAAATAAATTTAGTTTCTTTCCCACATTATTAATATACTCAACAATAATTAAATTCAGAAAACAAACTTTAGAAAACTATTCTAGAATTATTCATTTCATCTTTTGCAATATAACAAATAACTATTATATTTCTAGGAATTACTTTAAAAGACACTATAGTCATTTTACAATTAGGTCACTCAACTTTTATAATGAGGACATTTTAAAACAGAATAGTAACATATTTCCAAATAGATTCTGCAACAATTAACTCCATCGAATTTTTCCACTTGTCCTAATCCCTTTCTTTCAACAACCTGCAAATAAGATCAAGGATATGACCATGGAGTGCTCACCTCCCAGCCCAGGCTAACTGGTGGCTGAGCTTGGGGAACCAACCCCTAGACGGGTAACAAACATGCAAACACAAAAGACAGAATACACACAAATTCAAACACACTCCCAACCCGGCTACACTGCACCACACATTGGTGATGACCTTTTTAAGGGTGGTAGTGGACCAAGTACCATGAGGAGAACTTCAAGTATGGAAAAACATGTAGCCACCTCATGGCAAACCAAATACATCAAGTATAGCAACCCCTTATTCCTTATGCCCCCCAAGGCATTCATGCCTTATTTCCCTCTTTATGACCCCCAAAGCACAAACAAGCCATGCAACAAGGGTCACATAAAATCCCTTGTGATCGCTCTCATAACGAGAGTCTCTCACTCGAGGGTTGTCACTTCTACCACCCACAAGATCCTTCTTTCTCCCAAGAGTAAGAGGTCTTGATGACTCCTAAAAACACATACAATATATAACACAAAATACCAAATAAATTTTCAATAGAACATGCACGGAAACAAATCTTTTACACAACCATTACTTTCAAACACATGCAATAAGAAATCCATTATAGGAAGAATACAACCAACCTTAATCTGCCCAAAGGTAGGTTAGTTTTGTTGAGGATGAGCAGCCCAATTCCACGGTTCTTCTCTTTCTACCCTTAGCAAAATTCTCTAGTCAACAATCTAGCTTATTCTTTTCACAATTCTCTTGTCTCCAAAACTGGAGAGTGGGTGATTACCCACAAATTTTATAATTCTTGCTTAAGAAGCCCATTGTGAGAGTTCTCAAAAGTTTCTAAAAACTAAAAAGGAAGGTAAGGTAAAATGGGAAAGGGAACTCTCATTCAAAAAGGAAGGTTTACAACTAGGTTCAAGTCTTCTAATTTCAATTTTCGCACAACTTAGAAAAGTCAATTTTTAGGGTGTCTAAAAGGTCACATGGGAGTAGAAACTTTCCTTAAATTACCCCTAACCCTTAGGTATACCTTATGGACTTTAGGAAACCCTTTTAAACTACCCCTAGGTGTCCATTTAACCCTTTTTTAACCCCTCTGAAGTTTATTTTCGGGTCAAACCTATGTTGACCATCCAAAAGATTCTTTACCCAAGGCATTTGTGGAATCTCATTACATTAATTGAAAAAAACTATAGTTAAACAATTCCCACCAAGAGACAAATTTAAAAATTCAAACATAAATCCGCACGTGTCAAGTGACACAAAGAAAATACTTGTACAAATTTATACAAGAAATCGTCTCTTGTGGATTTTACATAAACTAATTAAATAACAGTTAACACACATGCATCATTTACTGTTACGAATAAAATACAACACAAACGGGGTGTTGTCTCTCCAAATAGACAAACCCTAGCTTTACAAACATACATAGGTCTAGGTTTGGTTCTCCGTAATATTTCCATGGTCACATGGATAACTTCCTATGCATCTCAATTACACATTAGTAACTTCAATAACCTCATATAATATAAATCACAAGAATAATAATACACATCGTCACTTGCATACAATTTACATCTGAACAATTTAATACATCTTATATCCAAGCAATTTCACAAAAGCAATTCATCCTAATTCTCATAATTTTGATCAGCACTTAGACATACATCATATTTCTATTATCATAGTAAAGTCCTGCAATTTCAATAACGACATATATCACCACAATTTCATCCTTTTCAAAAATCATGTAGTGTTCTATATCATAAAGCATATAAATAAAACATCAACATATAGAAATGTTATCCAAATCATGGAATCATATAAGTTCTAAATCCATAATGCATAAAAATAAAGCATCCATAATAGTCTCATCATAAAAACCACTGAAATGTTAGACTGAGTCGAGGTGGGGCCTCACACCCTCCCCCTCTAGGCATGATCTTCCTCCTGGAGTTCATCAAAGAGGTGGGGGTACTCTGATCTCATATGTGTTGCATCCTCCCATGAAGTTGTAACCTCATCATAACAATCCCACTAGACCCTAACCTGGTCCAGCTCTCGACCTCGAAGGGCCAGTGTCCAGTGTGCCAAAATGCGAATGGGCTCCAAAGCTAGCTGCTCGTCTGACTCCACCTGCAAGGCATCCCAATCTAAAATATGAGACTCATCATAGATATATTTTCTTAAAACTGATACATGAAACACATCGTGGATGCGTGACAGGCTAGGTGGCAATGCTAAATGGTAGGCAACTAGGCCTATCCTCTCAAGGATCTCAAAAGGCCCTATAAAGTGAGGTGCGAGCTTAGAACCCTTTCCATAACGGATTGGACTCTTATGCGGCCACACTCTCAAGAAGACTCTGTCTCCAACCAAGTAGCTATGATCTATCCTCTTCGCATCTGCATGTTTCTTTTATCTATCATGTGGCTCTCTCAGACGCTGCCTAACCAAATCCACCTACTATTCCATATCCTGAACTATCTCAGGACCAATAGCAACTTTGTCCTCTATGCGATCCCAACTCAACGGTGTCCTGCAAGGTCTACCGTATAATGCCTAGTAGGGTGACATCCCCAAAGAAGTGTGTTGCCCATTGTTATAGGCAAACTCTACTAAGGGAAGGTACTCTTCCCATCTATTCTGATGATCCATGATGTACATGCGAAGCATATCCTCTAACACCTGATTAACCCTCTCTATCTGACCATCCGTTTCTGGGTGATAGGCTGTACTGAAGTTGAGCTTAGTGCCCATAGCTTCCTGTAATGCCTTCCAAAAGGAAGAAGTGAAGAGAGAATCCCTGTCAGAAATGATCTTGTGTGGGACGCCATGAAGTCTAACAACGTCTCACAAGAACACCTGTGCCACTACTGGTGATGTGAATGTAGTCCGAACTGGTGAAAAGTGGGCCACTTTGGTCAACTTGTCAACTATCACCAAGATAGCATCATGGTGATGAGAAGACATAGGAAGACAAATGATGAAATCCATGGATATAGTATCCCACTTCCACTCTGGTATAGCATGAGATTGGAGAAACCCCCCTGGATGGCGGTGCTCCGCCTTTACTCTCTAACACTCGAAGCATCAGGCTACTAACTCAGCAATGAGCTGCCGCATTCCTGGCCAATGATATAACTGCCTCAAGTCAACATGCAACTTTTTAACTCTGGGATGTGCTGCATAAGGAGCTCTATGAGCCTCCATGTCAATGAACTCTTGCAATCCCCTGGAGGAAGGTACATAGATGCGCCCTCTATGGCATAATAGTCCATCGGACTCCAAGGAATAATCCACATATTTCCCTTCTAGAGTATCCTGAGATCATATCACTTGACAAACCTCTACATACCATCCATCCTCTAGAAAATGTTGTAGTATACGGTCTCTCAAATCCATGCCCATAGATATGGTGTAAACCTCATGACATCTCCTACTCAAAGCATCTGCAACTACGTTTTCCTTTCCTTTGATGTAGTGAACGTCAAAATCATATTTGCACAATAACTCCATCCATCTCCTCTGACGTGCATTAAGGTTCAGCTGAGTGAAAATGTACTGAAGACTCTGATGGTCTGAATGAAGCTCAAAGTGATGACCTAACAAGAAGTGTCTCCACCTCACAAGTGCATGCACTACTGCTGTGAGCTCAAGGTCATGAGTAGGATAATTAAGTTCATGAGTCTTAAGTTTCCTAGACTCGAAAGCTATAGCCCTACCATCCTGCATAAGAACTACTCCTAAACCCTCTAGTGAAGCATTTGTACAAACCATGAAGTTAGCTAAGGGATCTAGTACAACAAGGATAGGAGTGCTAGTAAGTGCCTTCTTGAGTTCCTGAAAGGCCTTCTCGCACTTCTCTATCCACTCAAATTTCTTCCCTTTACGTTGAAGAGAAGTAATAGGATGTGCGACTCTAGAGAATCCCTCGACAAAACATTGATAATAAACTGCTAAGCCCATGAAGCTCCTGACCTCTGTCACACTGGTTGGCGCTGGCCAATCCATAATAGCCCTGATCTTTGATGGGTCAACTAAGATCCCATCACCAGAAATAACATGCCCAAGGTACTTGACCTCTGATCGAAAGAAAGCACACTTTGACAAACTACCAAACAACTAGTTATCCCACAAACACTGCAATACCTGTTTCAGGTGCTCCTCATGCTCCTTCTCATTCTGAGAATATATCAGTATATCATCAAGGAACACAATTACAAAATGGTCCAGAAATGTACAGAATACCCCATTCATGAGGCTCATTAAAACAACTAGGGCATTTGTAAGACCGAATGGAACCACGGTGAACTCATAGTGACCATATCTAGTGCGAAAAGCGGTCTTGTGGATATCACTCTCCACTATTCTCAGCTGATGGTATCTTGACTTTAGATCAATTTTGGAAAAGACTTTGGCACCCTCAAGTTGGTCGAATAAATCATCAATTCTGGGTAAAGGATATCTGTTCTTGATGGTTACTTTATTTAACTGTCGATAATCCATACATAATCGGAGAGATCCGTCTTTCTTCTTAACAAAGATGACTAGTGCACCACAAGGGGATATGCTAGGATGAATATGACCCTTCTCAAGGAGCTCCTCAAGCTGTATTTTGAGCTCATTAAGCTCATTTTTGGTCATCCTATAAGGTGCTCTGGAAACTGGCTCGACTCCTCGTACAAGGTCTATATGAAAGTCAATCTCTCTATGGGGTGGCATTCCAGGTAGCTCTGAAGGGAAGACATCTGAATATCCCTTAAGGATAGGATGGTCGTCAAGTGATGTTTCCTTTTCTTCCTCTTCTCCTCTATCATTGATAGTGATAGCAAAAAGCTAACATCCCTTTCGCATGCTCCACTTAATCTGCATTGCAGAGATCATACGAAGAGACACGGGTCTCTGAATCCCTGTGATAACTATGGGCGAACCATGATCATCCTCACACTAGATCTATTTCAGGCGACAATCCATCTTGGCTCTGTGGGCATAAAGCCAATCCATGCCAAGTACGATACCATAAGATCCAAGTGGTGTCACTCTAAGGTCTATTAAAGTGGTGGTCTTGCCAATCTGCAGCTGACATACCCTAACCTTTGATTCCACTGACACTCTAGCCTCTGAAGCTAATTCCACTTCCCAACTGACACCCTGTCTAGTTGCCAATAGCCCGCAATGCTCCACAACCAATGGAGATATAAAGGAGTCAGTAGCTCCTAAATCAAACAAAATAGATACATTCTTACCTTTGATCATACCTACAACCTCGATGATCATGGCCTGATGCTCAGCCTGGTGGTTGTCAATCGCTGCGAATACTCTATGGGACCTGCCCATATCACCAATTGTTAGCTCTGAAGCGGCCATCCATTGATTCCCTACCATCTAACCCTGAGGGCAATCCCTCACCATATGCCCCATGGCTCCACATGTAAAGCAAGCACCCCGTGCCTGGAACTGGGTGCCCTGGGGCCTAGAGAAAGCCTGTCCTCCTGTCCTGCTGGATCCGTTGTACCCACCCCTGGAGGACTGCTAAGTCCTCGCCGGAGATGTGTAAGGCACCTGCACTCTCTGATCTCTCCTCTAACCCTAAGACTGCCACTGCTTGGGCTTGGTGCCCTGTTGATACAGTGGAGGCTTCTGCCTCTGGTTTTGTGGTGTCTTTTGTGGAGGAGGGGGTTTGGAGAACCCCTGTGAGTTTCAGTTATTTCCCTTCCAATGTGGTTTCTGAAATCCATAGGTCTAGGGTGTGGGGTTGCGGTTCTGAAACCAATCCCTAGCGTCCTGTGGTCTGACCTGAATTTCCTCGGCTATCAGTGCCTTCTCCATGGCAACCTGAAGGCTCTCTAGAGTGGACATCCTCACTAGCCTAGCTATACCGACATTTAACCCTCTGATGAAGCGGTTAATGAGAAGTTTCTCATCCTTTAGATAATCCACGTAAGGCAAGAGCTCAAAGAATTTACTCTCATATTGGGTTACTGATAAGCCCTTTTGTTGGAGGTCATGAAACTCATCTATATGACATTGTTTGAAATGTTCTGATAAGTACCTCTCCTGGAGGCTCTTTGTGAATATCTCTCAAGTGAGAATATTAGGAACTAATCTGCATTTGTACTCCTCCTGTCTCCACCAGGTGGAGGTCATTCCTCTCAGCAAATGGACTGCGACACGTTCTTTTAGGTTGCTCTCGTAAGAGTGCAACACAAAGCACCTCTCAAGACTCAAAAGCCATGCCTCAGCCTCTACCCCATCGGTAGAGCCCCCAAAAGACGGTGGATGGAGATGCATGACCTCCCTGATAAGGTCCCCTGGATCCCGACGAGCTCTCTCAAAATAAACTGGTTCCACCACTGGAGGTGGTCCGGGTGTGTGCACAGACTCTGGCTCATTTCCACTCTGACTCTCTACAGGAATAGGAGCTGGGCTCCTGCTTCATTCCCTCTCAACTGATCTATGACTCCCAGAGTCCTGATTTCTAACCTGAGGGTTCTCTGCTGGAATCCTTTCTTGAACTATGCCAATTAGGTTCTGGATTGCTTCTAAGAGGTTTCGGTTAGGATCATTTGGCTGTTCGGGAGGTGCTTTTAGGTTATCTTCTGGAACCGATTCCTCCCTAGCTACCTCTTCACGTGCTATGCGCTCACGCCTAGGATCCCTTCCGCACTTGCAAGCTTGTCGCATCGTCAGAGGCATCCTAAGAGGAAAAATAAAATAAATTAAATAACTAATTCCTTTTTAGAAAAATATTTAATTATTTAAATTTAAATATCTTATAAAAATCAATATAGTAAAATAAATTAAATAATCTAAAGCGAAACGTAAGTGGAGTAAGGTTCCTAGTGTGGGAACCTTGCTCTGATACCAAAATGTCATGCCCAAAATTTAGGGCAAGAGCGGGATAAATTTTTTTTTTTTTAAACATAACTGATAAGAGCATTAAATCGACAAATATATAAAAACTACAATATGTTTTGTCTTAACTATGTTTAGATTAACTTTATCTACTAGCTCAAATATTCAAAATTAAATAAAATTAAATGCGGAATTCTAATTGAATGGTTTCATTGTCTACTCGAATTTAATAAGTCAATTAATTTAGATAATTAATTTATGCGGGCAAGATTAATCACGGATAGCTATGAATTGATTTTAGAAAGCTAATTAAAATTATTTTTCTAGCATCCATTCTAAATCCCAAAATGAAATGTGCTTAAGTTAATCTTTTTTAATCCAAACTTAAAAAGAATAAATACTCAAACTAAATTAACTAAGGCACAAATAAGCATCTACAACACTAACTAAATTTTAAAATACAAGGTTAGGCTTTATTCTTTAATTTCCAAACTTTCTAATTTTATTTTCACATATGTGTATATAAATAATTATATTTATATATATAAACACATATATATAGAAACATATATATTTAATTAATATAATGATTTCTTTCCAAATTTATAAAAGACAAAATCATGCAAACCCTAGCCAGGGATATTGCATTTTAAAATACTCATTACAATTTGAATTTTACCATTTTTTTTTTATGCCCTGGCCTGGGGCTAGGGTTTAATATTTTATTTTATTTTTTATTTGGATTTTGTTTGGTAGGGCCAAATGTGAGGCAGCCATGGCAATGGCGGTGGAGGCAATTGTGTTGGGGATGCCGACACGGTGGTGCCGAGCTCCACCAGTGGGGCGCCCCACTGTGATGGTCGCGGCCCACACAGTGGCCTTGGCCGCTGTGTGAGTCGCAGCCCGCACAGTGGCGCGGCCCACTGCATGGAGCACGACCCGCATAGGGTGTCGCCGCCACCTATGAGGGTCGCGGCCCGCACAGAGGCTATGGCCTTTGTGGGAGTTGCAGCCCGCATAGGGACTGCATGGCCATGGCCCTGCAGGGGTTCTGAACCCTGCCCCAAGGTAAAAAATTTTGTTTTAATTTATTCATTTATTTTTTATATTTATAATATATATATTATATATATATATATATATATATATACAAATATATTTATATATATATATATATATTTATATGTATATTTATATATATAAATATATGTATATATAGTTTTATATATTAAATGCATAATGTTTTGGTCAAATTTACTTTGCAAACATATATTATAGTTATAAATATTTTTTTTTGAAAACCTTAGACAGATTAATTTAAATATTCAGATTTTGATCAATGTTTATTATTTTGGGTTTGAATACGAGTTTGCTAAAATCTGAGATAAGATATATAGCCATAGGTTTATTCCCTGCAATTAAATAATGGTAGATTTAAATAAATTTATACAGCATACTATTTAAATGTTGTTTTATTTAAAATAGATAGCTTATTTAACTCTAGATCTACTTTCTGCAACAAAAGTAATCAACAAAATTTATTAAACATAAAATAGCAACTATAGCACTATGAATTTATTTAAATCGAATAACTATTTACTCTAGA